>NW_027069660.1:323885-601933 GCF_002906115.3 Quercus suber
TAAGACGTAAGTTCTTCTTTATATTTGAGTGGTCCACTCTTTCTACAATACTTATCAATTATTTGACCATACAGTAATTCGGAACAAGATTGATAAAGTAATAATATGTAGCTTAAACTTCTTTCGGTGTGCCCATGGTTAAAAATGGAGTGAGATTTTTCTTTTACATGTTGTTCTAATTTATCATTGTAACCCCCAATATACCAATTTGACCATACCGCTTCCGAGAAGTTAGAAATTGATGAGTGTGTTAAAAATGAATGAACAAGGAGTATGAGTGGTGTAAAAATTAAAATTTCTAATATTTTATGACGCTTCTATTTAAATAAATAAAAACATATGTTTGTGCATTCAAATGAAAAAAAATTACTTATGTTTATGTTTATGTTTATTTGTTGATTATTAAATATATATATATATATATAAGGAACTCGAGCTTAGAAAACTCGATGTCCATATAACAAGCAACTCAAGCTTGATATGCTCAAGTACCATAGAAGAAAACAAAAAAAAAAAAAAAAAAAGCATTACACTCGAGTTTTGTATTTACAAAGAACTCGAGCTTGGTAAGCTCAACTATTGTGATCAACGACTTCATATAACAGATAGCCAGTCTGGTTAACCTAAACGTTACTCATTATAAATTAGCAATTCCGCTGCAGGGTGAACCACAAAGACTTTCCAACCAGAACGCAGCCACGGCAACAATAACATAAGCGCAAGGGAGTCAAATATCAAAATGGTTTCTTTTCATAAGAAACTAGGCCATGGACGCTAGGACTGAGCAAGGACCCGGCCCACCCGAAAACCCGACCTGAACCGACAGGGTTTGGGCGGGTCTGAGAATATTCGGGTCGGGTTTCGGGTCTGAATTTCGGGTTATTTTCGGATCGGGTCAGCATCGGGTCGGGCGTCGGGTCATATAAGTATGTTAGTCTGAACCCGATTTTTGAAAAACACCCTACACTCTGTTGAACTTGTTCTCTCCGCCTCCCTCAGCTCTTCGCCTCCCTCAGGGCCTCAGTTATCTCTGTGTAAGTCATCCTTCTTGTTTTGTGTTTGGTTTTAGATTTTGGATGGTGTTGTTATGTTTGTGTGTGTGTAATACGGTGATAGTGTTGTTGTTTCAATTTTTTTTTTTTTTTTTTTTACTTTCTGGGTTACCTCTCTTCCTCATATGCATTAAATGGAATTTAATATATATTGTTGTTCTAAATGTTTTGAAGCTTTTTTGGAAGCGAAGTTAGCTTCACCTTCAGCAGCATTGCCTTCACCATCAAGCACTGTTACTAATCTTGACTGATCTGCCTACATACATTGCAGGTTTTGTTTATGCCCTTATAGTCTCTGTATCTCCATTATCCATTTTAATTTTTATTTGGATATTGTTAACACAATCATAATGACCATCTTACTTCTCTTTTTTCAATAAATTTTGTTCTTAGTTATGTTGGTTGTTTTGTTCTTAGTTATGTTGAATGGGATGAAAAATCTAAATTAATACTAATAATTTTTTTTAAATGATTTGTACCATGATTCCTCTGCTGAAGTTTGACATACTTTTGATGTCCTGTTGATACAAAAGTAGATAGAATTACTTGAAATTAAGAATATATCAAATTTGTCTTAAAAAAATTTACTCTTGCTGGAACTAATTATTTCAGCTCTAATTTTACTTGAACTCTAGGTGCTATGTGAGAAGATATTGTGTAGAGAAGATCCATGAAACTGTTGTGCTTTTGATCACAAATGTTGGCGGCATCATTTAAAAGGTGGGAGTCTTGCTGGGATTGAAGATGGGAGGCTTCTTGATGAAAGCCAAACTTGTGTTTGTAGAAATGATTGTGTTCTTATAAATTTACTTAACAGTTGTTTTAGGGGTCAGCTGTCAGTAACTTATTATCTATTTTGGCATTTCAAAGTTCAGTTAGTTTTAACTTTTATTTGAATTCGTGGGGGTGATATATGGATTAGTTTCATTCTTGCTATTCGCGTTTGGAATTGATTTTGGAAAATATTTTGGTTGATGATAATGTAAGGACCTATTCCTAATCCTTGACACTCCCCCTCTGTGTTTGAGGGAGAGAAGGTTAGGCTTAAAGATTAGATGTTAAGGGAAAGACCAACCATGAATAAATGCTTTCAAATGAATCAAACCAATCAGCTTTTTGTTAACAGTGGAAGTCCAGTAATTGAGCTTATTCATTAGCTAATTGCAGCAAGACATACTGATATAGATTACACTAATAGCATGACCTTAAGGTGTGAACAAATCCATGTTTAAATCTTCAATCTTCATGTTCTCTGGCAAACTCCATGTACCAGCCCCAAAAGGTAGTAGCTCAAAATCATGGCCTTTGAAGTCTATTGCTTAAAAAAAAAAAAAAAAAAAAAAAAAAACATCCCCCCACCTTATATAGAGGATGAGGGTTGGTGAGAATTAATTCATGCAAAATTCGAAAAGAGAGCTATCAGCAGGGCTAATAATGAAGCTACCAAATTCCAAGGGGGCCGTGGACCGTCGGACTCGTGTTATTCACGAGGACATTAATGAAGGCGCGTCTCGTGCACCGAAGCGTCAAGCACGAAACATGAACGGCCAAAGGACGCTTCATAAATGAAAAAGATGGGGGCTCAAGCTGGAGGCGAGATCAACGCCACGTGTAAAGATCATAATCCGACCCAAGGAGGAATCATCTCCGGTAAAGCGGTCCGAGGACAAACCCCTATTTACAGAAAAATAGAAGTGGTAGACAGAACCAAGGCATTGCATGGTCCTCGGACCCAAGCCTATGGTAAAACTATTCACACCATTATACCTGGGTACTAGACAGAACCAAGGTATTGCATGGTCCTCGGACTCAAACCTATGGGGAAACTAGATACTTACAGAAAAATAGAAGTGGTAGACAGAACCAAGGCATTGCATGGTCCTCGGACCGAAGCCTATGGTAAAACTATTCACACCATTATACCTGGGTAGTAGACAGAACCAAGGTATTGCATGGTCCTCGGACTCAAACCTATGGGGAAACTAGATACTTACAGAAAAGTAGAAGTGGTAGACAGAACCAAGGCATTGCATGGTCCTCAGACCCAAGCCTATGGTAAAACTATTCACACCATTATACCTGGGTACTAGACAGAACCAAGGTATTGCATGGTCCTCGACTCAAACCTATGGGGAAACTAGATACTTACAGAAAAATAGAAGTGGTAGACAGAACAAGGCATTGCATGGTCCTCGGACTTAAGCCTATGGTAAAACTATTCACACAGCATTGATACCTGGGTACTAGATCAGATATCCAGCGATAGTTCTGGTACTGGTAGGACTGATATTGGGTCGGGTTGGGTACATGTGACCCGAAACCGACCCGATAGGAATCGGGTGTGACTGTCTGAAACCACCCGAACCGGAAAATCGGGTCTGCAATCGGGTCGGGTTTCCGGTCTCGGGTCGGGTCTAGGGTTGGTTCTCNCGTGCGGTCCAACCCCTTAGCTTTTTTTTTTTTATTTTATAAAACCAACTTAACACAATTTTATTCTACTTAATTAAATTATCCATCTCTTACAAGGAATAAAAAAAAAATTTATAATTAAAATCCTTCAAAGATATTCAACTTTACTTCAAAAATTAATCATAAATTTTAATATTTTCATGGTTATTATTTTATTTTATTAACTTTCTTATTTAATTATTAAATATATGCTTGAAAATCATTAAATTTCCCTCACATATATAGATATATTAGTCAATTTTGCTAGTTTTATAAATTTAATATCTATATTTAGGCTTTAATTAATTATTAAATTAATTATGACGTCATCACGGTTTGACCCCGATTCGACCTCAGTTCGACCTCAAAAACCTTGAACCTCTCCCTTTTACGGTTCAATGAACGGTTCAGGTCTGAAAACCTTGGCTAAAACATGAGCAGCACTATTGGACTCTCTAGGGGTCCACTTAAACTCTAGCCTGCAACTTGAGGATTTTTGCCTCAAAGTATCCTGAGTTAGAATTGAAATTCTCCATGGGATTACTGAACTGGGATTAATGAGAGCATCTACACATACCTTGGCATCACTCTCAATTAATTGCTTCCGCTTTCACTTGGACAAGGATAGTGGTTTCCACTCATTTTGAGAGAGCAAAAACTAATGTCCCTCTCTTATCCCTAGCAACAATTACAACATAGGACCAACTATCATATTATCGGCTAAAAACTCATTCTTCAGTCTATTGCCAAGTTTTGTTTTTACGAGTTTCATAACTAAAAATACGAGTCAATCTACCAATCAAATAATAGATTTTAAACTCTTAAAATTGCCAATCCCTACATAGCTTAGATATTGTACTCATATTCTAAAATCTAGATATTTTCTCACATCAAGCTCATAACATTGCAATTGAAGCTTCAAATGGAAGTTTTGATGATGAATATTAAACAACAAAATCTTAATAAATAAAGCATATTCATAAATAATGGTAAACTTTTCTCTCTTTTTTTTTTTTTTTTGGGACAAAACTCACTGTTAAAGGCTAAAAAAAAAAAAAACTTGAAAGAAATGCCCATATAAGAAAAAAAAGGATGATGATTGTTGAGAGAGAGAAAGAAGAGAACTCAATGAATCAGTTTAGCAAAGAGAAGAAATGAATGCAGGACAAAAAAAAAAAAAAAGGATCATGGACACATTTATCATCATGAACATGGGATATCAGTTAAAAATGGGTCAAGGGTTGTGTTGACATGGGAGTTGAGAAGAAAAAAAAGGGGTAATGTGGACTGTGATCTGTGCTGGCTGCAGTAACTGACTGCCACACTAAAGGTGAAAAAAATAAAATTGGACAAATAATGATGGAGATCTTGAAATCTATGGCTGATGATGGAGATCTATTAATAATGAAGCTTGCTATGTTAACTGTCTCTGCCCAGAACACCTTAGGCAACCCTGCATTCAATCTCATGCATCTGGCTCTTTCTACTAAGGTTCTGTTCATTCTCTCTGCAGCCTCATTCTACTGTGGAGTTCCTTTTACTGTGAAGTGACGAGTAATGTCTTCTAATTCACAAAATCTTATGAATTATTTATCTCTATACTCTAGTCCATTATCTGTTCTAAGGTATTTTATTTTTCTGCCAGTTTGATTCTCAACCTGTGCTTTCCACTTTTTAAATATGCCAAACACATCAGACTTATGCTTTATAAAATAAATCCATACCTTTCTAGAGTAGCCATTAATGAAACTGACGAAGTATTGAGCACCACTATGAGAAGAAACTGATACTGGACCCCAAACATCTGAATGAATGTAGTCAAGAACACCCTTATTTGTATGAGAGCCTGTCTTAAAACTAACTCTATGCTGCTTCCCATACACACAATACTTGCAAAAGTCTAGCTTGCATGTTTTCACTCCTTTCAATAAATTTCTCTTGTGCAACTCTAACATACCACGTTCACCAATATGGCCAAGTTGCATATGCCATAATTTTGTGTCGTCAGTGCTGGACTCTACTAAAGTGGTGACTGCAACTCTTCCTACAACTGTGTTCCCAATCAATTTGTAAAGCGTGCTTACTTTCTATCCCTTCATCACCATCAAAGCACCTTTAGTAATCTTCATGATTCCACCATTTGATGAGTATGAATAGCCCAAATCATCCAACACTCCTAAAGAAATTAAATTCTTTCTAAGATCTGGAACATGTCTGAATGAATGTAGTCAAGAACACCCTTATTTGTATGAGAGCCTGTCTTAAAACTAACTCTATGCTGCTTCCCATACACACAATACTTGCAAAAGTCTAGCTTGCATGTTTTCACTCCTTTCAATAAATTTCTCTTGTGCAACTCTAACATACCACGTTCACCAATATGGCCAAGTTGCATATGCCATAATTTTTGTCGTCAGTGCTGGACTCTACTAAAGTGGTGACTGCAACTCTTCCTACAACTGTGTTCCCAATCAATTTGTAAAGCGTGCTTACTTTCTATCCCTTCATCACCATCAAAGCACCTTTAGTAATCTTCATGATTCCACCATTTGATGAGTATGAATAGCCCAAATCATCCAACACTCCTAAAGAAATTAAATTCTTTCTAAGATCTGGAACATGTCTGATTACTAAGAACTCTCACAACTCCATCAAACATCTTGATCTTCACAGTACCAATTTCAATAACCGGGCATGTAGCATCATTACCTATTTAGATCATACCACCGTTGTAAGGCTTATACGTGTCAAACCAATCTTTCTTTTGAGTCATATGATATGAGCATATTGAATCTAAAACCCAAGATTCCAATAAAACATTGTTACTTGATGAGACTGAAAGTAAATCTGCACCAACTTCACTGTCATCTGCTGTTTCTTCAGCAACACTAGTTGATTCTAAGGGCTTTTTTCCATTCTTCTTCTCCTCTAAATGCTCTTTCAACTCTTTACATTAATTCTTGTAGTGCATTTTCTTGTGACAATAAAAGCACTCTACATCTTTCTTTACACGTGATTTAGACTGTGATCTGTCCCTGTTCGAGTTTTGAGGGAAATTTAATGATTTTCAAGCATATATTTAATAATTAAATAAGAAAGTTAATAAAATAAAATAATAACCATGAAAATATTAAAATTTATGATTAATTTTTGAAGTAAAGTTGAATATCTTTGAAGGATTTTAATTATAAATTTTTTTTTTATTCCTTGTAAGAGATGGATAATTTAATTAAGTAGAATAAAATTGTGTTAAGTTGGTTTTATAAAATAAAAAAAAAAATGCTAAGGGGTTGGACCGCACGGTTCTTGACCGGTTCGTACGGTCCAACCCCGGTTTTAGGGGTTCATGGAATTGTCACATATGCCCGGTTTTTTATGCTTAAAAAACCGGTTTTCATCACAGTTCACGGTTTTCACGGTCCGACCTCCTGGTCCAGTCCGGTTCTAAGAACTATGGTTTTAGCATCTCAGTCTCTCTGTAATAGATTTTTTTGGTTGTTTTGTATTGGGTTAAGCTCAAGTGGTTTTTGTTGTTGTTATTGTAAAGAAGCAAACCTAGCTAGCTTTTGTGTAATCTCTCTCTTGTTTTTTTTTTTTTTTTTGAGAGATATCTCTCTCTTGTTTTCAATAATACTTTTCTATGCGGATTATCCAAAAAAATAAAAAAAAAAAGATAGTTTACATAGAAAAGAAAATTGTTAAGAATTTCACTTTGGAGATGATGATGGATAATTTTATTCCATGAAAAATCCGTCATCCACAATAAATTTGATGTGAAATATTCTTTTCTTGGTTGTTTTTGTATATGTTTATAGTGAGTTTTTGTATGTTTATTAGTGTTTATAAGAATATAATTATATATTAAATATTGAATAGAATTATATATTATGTTTATGAGGTCTTACAATTGAAGACTTCGGCTTTAAGTAGTGAAAAGTGGTGTTGAGTGAACAGCTGATAGGTAAAGTGTTTAAGTGAATGCCGGTAACTCCATTTTTGGTGATTGGCCCCTTCCTAAGATTTCATTTTTAAGCAATCTAGTGAAATAAACGCAACATGACTCCCATATATTAATTGAAACTAAATTAAACTAAACAAGAAAAACACGAATACAAAGATTAGTTTTTTTGGATAATCAAAATTAAAATCGACACACATTTCTTTTTCGTTTTAGTCAAACAATACAATAAAAACAACCAGAACTTTTGTCAACTCTTGAAATCCAACAGTTCCTCACTCTCACTCTCACTCTCCTTCTTCTCTTCAATCTGCATAGCCTTCTTCTTTTCCAACTTAGGCCTAGGCTTGATGGGCTTGGTCGTCAAGTACCGAGCCTGCAATCTAACCATGTCCCTCAAAACCCGCAACAATTGGGCCTCGATGTAGAGCCCATTAGGCTCAATAACCCTGAGAGCCCTAGCCACTGCCTCCATGGTACTCACGCACCCACCACACGGCTCCTTCCTCAGAATCAGCTCCGAATCCGAATCATAAATACTCCGACCACCTATGCTCTCGTCGTACCCTTCCAAACCAACCCTACTCGCGAACCTCGACAAGTACTCCTCACTCGCCCTCACCATCTCCCTCGCGTGCTTCCACGTCGCATCGAACACAATCAAAACGGCATTCTCATCGTCGTTGTCGTTTTGGGGTTGGGGTTGGGATTGGGATAGAGTGACGGCGGGTGAGGAAGGGGTTGGAGGGAAGAGATAGACGGCGGGTGGGGATTGGTCGAGGAGAGGAGAGAGGCCTCGGCGGAGGCGGCGGGTGACGACGGTGGTTGAGTTGAGAAGACATTTGGTGAGGAGTGGTACAGTAGAGAGCTTGTGGCGAGCCTCGTGGGGGTGTTGGATGATTACTATATGGGTCTTTGTTGGGATGGGCTGAGCCGGGAGTGTTTCGCAGAGACAGACTCTGTTGGGTCTACTGCACTTTGAGCAGATGGGCCGCCGCGGTTGTGGTGGTTCTGGTTCGGCGGTGGTTTGAATGGGTGGGTTTTCTGTTTCTGCGTCTGATGTCATCCTTAATTCCTTGTGCGTGCGTTTTGGGTGCTTGCTTACCAAAACGGTGCTTTTTCTTGGGCTTTAGATCTGAAGACCACATGTCGTTTTGATTTGGATTATAATTACATTGGTCAATATCTGACTTAAGTATGAGTCCGAGCCCATAGCCACACCGATACTATTTAGCTTGTGACAAAGTTTTGTTTTAAAATTTTGCAATAGTCCAAGTAATACTAAGCTGTTCGCATTTTTTGAATTAGACCCAGACAGTTTTAAGTTACTATTTGCTCGTATATTACAATAACAAAATTCAAGGAAACAGTTCCTTATTAATACGTTGGAAATGACCTTCAAAGGGGGGAAATAGTGGGGTATCAAATGACCATAATTTAAATCGATTATGCAATTATTGCGAACCAACCTTTTTTAATCCATGACATGATGGCTGCAACGACATTTTCATATCTATTTAAGGATTTTCTCTTTTTATAAATATCACACTTGAACTTCCATCAACTTACAATTTCAACAAATAACAGTGCCATCTAGTTAGATATACCCAAAAAAAAAAAAAAAATCTAAGAACCATAATTTAAATCGATAATGCAATTATTGTGAACCAACATTTTTTAATCCATGATATGATGGCTGCAATGACAATTCCACATCTATTTAAGGATTTTTATAAATATCAGACTTGAACTTTGACGGGAGATCTAATTTGGTTCATCAACATACAATTTCAACAAATAAATTTTCTAGACGATATGAGAAATATTAAAACTATTATCAATGTTACTACAAAAATTTTATAAATTGTTGTAACAGTGAATTTGATTGGTACCACATCAATAACATAATTGAAATATTTTTTGTGCTGAATTTAAAATTTGATATATTAATTTCAAAATTTTATGTAGTAAAATTTGTATTATCCTTAATATTACTTTGTGATAATTCAAACATTTTTATTAATATATTCTTTTGTCAAAATGTAACACGTGTAGTCTAATTAATTTCAAAATTATTAAGCATCTTTCATAAACCAAGTGCACATCGAATGATTAAGATCAATATCTAACTTAAGTGTTAAAGAGCCCAAGGTTGACACCACATCAGTGCTATTCAGTCAGTAACAAAGTTTTGTTTCACAATCTTGCAAAAATTCAGCCAACAATGGGCTAATCACATTTCATAAATCACACCACAAATGGTTATAAGTTGCTCCCTTGCATTTATTATGATAACAAAATTCAAGGAAATGGTTCCTTATCGGTGGCCATCGAAAATGATCTTAAAAAGGAGAAAAATAGTGGGTTAACATATACATAAAATAAGTAGAGTATGAATCTCTCTCATAAAGACTTGAACACCAATGACTAACCCTTATTCCACAAGAACTTATATTTGTAGAGTGACCATTACGCTAAGGATGCACAAGGGTAGTTCAATATCTAACTTTAGTATAAAAGAACCCAAAATTGACACCAGTCACACCACATCAATGCTATTAGGTCTGTGGCAAAGTTTTGTTAAAGAATCTTGCAAAAAAGAAAACCTAGCTAATAATGTGCTAATTGCATTTCTTGGATTATAAATCGATATTTATAAGTTGAGAAAAATTATACTTTATCACTCTAAATTATACTACATATTACATTTTGCATCCTAAACTTTTCAAGTGCATGTTTTGTACCATAAGCTATGATCATTGTTATACTTTGTATACCTTGTCAAAGAGCATGAGGTTAACACATTGTCAGAGCTATTCAATCTATTACAAAAGTTTTGTTTCAAAATCTTGAAAAAAAATCTTCCCATTAATGAACTAATCACATTTCTTGAATTACACTTTGGCGGTTATAAGTTGCTACCTGCCATTTATGGCAAAAACAAAATTCAAGGAAGCGGTTCCCTATTAGTAACCATTAGAAATGACCTTAAAAAGGATAAAAATAATGGAGTAACGTATGCACAAAAA
Source organism: Quercus suber (assembly GCF_002906115.3). Taxonomy (NCBI): domain Eukaryota; kingdom Viridiplantae; phylum Streptophyta; class Magnoliopsida; order Fagales; family Fagaceae; genus Quercus; species Quercus suber. Next base: position 334,373 of record NW_027069660.1, read on the forward strand.
AAATCTTTTCAAAAAAGAAAAATGGCTTTAGATTTTAAGAAGAAAGGTGTGGATGGTCATTTTGGAAATTCAAAAAGAAAGAAGAAGCTTAGCAACACGGACAGAAAGGAGTTGGTAAATGGATAAAAAAAACTATTAAACCCAATCGGTAGGAATAATGGATCACAGGTCCATGAAATAAACAAATGGGCCTTGAGGAGGTAAATGGGCTTAAAGGAACCTAGAAAGAGAGAAATAGCAAACCCATGAGTAGTATATGATGTGGAAAAGTGAGAATGGGCCACAGTAGACTCGAAGTAATGAATGCAAAGAAAGTAAGGGGTTGATGGCAAGCTCATGAGCTTTAAGGATGAGGGATAAGGTAATTGGGCCGGGGAAGCCTAAAGAAGTTAGTAAAAGCTCATGGAAATGCAAAGTTAGGAAAATAGCCAAGAAAGCCCAAGGAAAGAAAATAGGCCAAGGACACCCAAGAGAAAACAAATGGGACATGAGCTCGCTAGTAATATAATAAAAGAACCATGGTCGTACTGAGCTATTGGGAGAAGAATAAACGACAGACCCAAAGAGGCTCAGCAGGATTGGGGTAAACAATGCTACATCAAGAATGACAAAGTGGTATAGTAGGAGATGGTAGCAATGGGCTGAAGAAGGCAAAGCCCACCATCAAGTAAAGCTCAGCCCCTGAATGGGGCAAGCCATAAAAGAAAGGGAAATAAAAAAGTAGCTCACATAAGAAGTCAAAGACGGACAGCAGATTGTGCAGGCCAACCGCGACGGATGGCAGATTTCTGACATACATAGAAGAGAGTCACGCGTAAGGCCCAGACATCACTAGCCTGTACCCAACTAATACAGGACACAGTGAGGTCATGGGTCAGAGGTAAGAGGGCATGGTTTGGCGGTGGGGAGAGGGAAAAAACTTATTTTGAGGTTCCTACTTAGGCTCTTTTAGGGGAAGTGTCTTGCTGGGATGACATACTACCCAAAAGAAGTAAGGCTGAGTTGGAACCACTAGGCACACGCCATGAGAGATAGGGAGAGATAGCACCCACACCGTAGTAGGAAAGGGTGCCACGACAGACAAACAAACAAAAAGACTTCTTTGTCTGGTGATGGGGAGTGGCATACAGACGGACCAATGGTGGTCGGCAAGTACATCCAAACCAAACAAAGGTGGTTAAGGGATAAAATAGTAAAACCCGGTCACGACAGACACTAGAAAAAGAGGCCCTTGCCATGCACAAGGGACACAACAATCACGGTCATAGGAACTTCAAAGAAAAAACCATGGAATAGAAAACAAGTATTAAGAAAAAGAGAAGAAAGAAAAAAGAAAAAAAGAAAAAGAAAAAAAAAAGGGAATACTAGAAGATAAGGAAAGAAAAATTAGAGAGTTAGAACGGCAGACATGCACCAATAGGTTGATTCCCTCTCTCCCTCTCAAAGTCCTGCTCTCTGCCAGAAGTAAAGAATTCTCTTGGGTACCAACCATTTAGGTCCGTTTTCCTTAAAGTGATTAATTTCCACGATAAGATTTTCTCGAGAGATTATTCACGTTGAGAAGAATTGTTCTTCACTCTTTGGTTTTGGTCTTGTAGGTCAGATTTTGATATGATTTCTTTCTTTTTTGATTAACCCATATACTACCCACTTATTTCCCTTACTTTCTTTATAAAAGTGATTGTTGTTATTGTGATTATCTTTCTTAATTAGGGATTATTTATTCACTTTAATTAAGAAGCCAAAGTACTTCCTTTTGTTTTATTATTATCATGTCTACCTATCACGACTCATCTAAAATAGCTCTGTCTGCCGTAAGCATGCTCTTGGCAAACGAGGCATAGTTTGTGCACAAGCCGGACCAAATTGAGTTGCAGTTGGACTGGTCTTATCTCCCTTACTCAGAATATTTAGGCCCAATATCGCAGGAGGCAACCTAGTCCAATATAACAAAAAAGCCCACAACAAAAGGTTTAGGTTATGTTTGGTAATAGTTTTTTTTTTTTTTTCAAAAACTTGTTTTTAAGAATATAAAGAAAAAACAATTTTCTTGTATTTTTGAAATGAAAAACATGTTTGGTTAGTTGAAATTAAAAAAAATATATTTTTTGAAGAAAAAAAAATACTAAAATATGTTGTTACTAGGATTTGAACTTTAATGCTAACTCATTAAATGAGACAGATTCATTAAATTAAATGCATATTTTCATTAACTTTTGAAAATTAGAAATTGAAAACAGTCTTTTGTATGTTTTCAGTTTCCTTCACAAATTGAGTTTTGAGAACAGTTTTTGTTTTTTTGTTTATTTTGAATTGCCAAAAAAAAATTTTAGTTTCAAAAATTAAAAATTGTTTTTGAAAACAGAAAATAAGAAGAAAAAGCAGTTACATACCTTAGCGTCTAACCTAAGTATCAAAGAGCAAGACATTGACACAATGTCAGAGCTATTCAATCTGTAACAAAAGTTTTGCTTCAAAATCTTGCAAAAATCTAGTCAATAATGAAGTAATCACATTTCTTGAATTACACTTTGGCGGTTATAAGTGTAATTCACATTTCTTGAATTACCTATCATTTATTACAATAACAAAATTCAAGGAAACGGTTCCCTATTAGTAACCGTCAGAAATGACCTCAAAAAGGAGAAAAATAATGGAGTATTGCATGCACAAAAACATATTTTCAAAAAAGAAAAATTGCTTTGGATTTCAAGAATAAAAGTTTGGTATCTAACTTATGGCTTGTTTGGAAGTTTAGAGAGGGAGGAGAGTAGAGGGGAGTAGAGGGAAGGGGAGTAGTGGGGAGGAGAGTAGAGGAGAATGATTCACCTCCACCTTATTTGGATGTTTTTAAAATTAGTAAGGAGGAAGGGAGTAATTAGCCATTCCCCTTGTGTAATTTTGTTAATATAATAAGGGTAAATTAGGTAATTTACTTGGTTAATAGTTTATGTATTCTACTCCCCCTCCAAATCTCTCCAATTTAGGGGAATTAAAATTGGGGGGCTAGAGGGAGTCCAAACCCCTCCAAACTCCTTCAAACCCCTCCCCCTCATTTTTTAAAAAACTTCCAAACAAGGTAATTGCATTACTCTCCCTCCCTCTACTCTACTCCCCCTCCTTTTTTAAACATCCAAACATGCCATTAAGTATCAAAGAGCATGAGGTTGACACAATGTCATGGCTTGTTTGGAAGTTTAGAGAGGGGGGAGAGTAGAGGGGAGTAGAGGGAAGGGGAGTAGTGGGGAGGAGAGTAGAGGAGAATGATTCACCTCCACCTTATTTGGATGTTTTTAAAATTAGTAAGGGGAAATGGAGTAATTAGCCCTTCCCCTTGTGTAATTTTGTTAATATAATAAGTGTAAATTAGGTAATTTACTTGGTCAATAGTTTATGTACTCTACTCCCCCTCCAAATCTCTCCAATTTGGAGGAATTAAAATTGGGGGGTTAGAGGGAGTCCAAACCCCTCCAAACTCCTCCAAACCTCTCCCCCTCATTCTTTAAAAAACTTCCAAACAAGGTAATTGCATTACTCTCCCTCCCTCTACTCTACTTCCCCTCATTTTTTAAACATCCAAACATGCCATCAGAGTTATTAAGATAATTACAACATATTTTTAATTCTGCAGTTTGAATCTTTTCCTCTTAGAACTTGAAGTACTTTGTGCATAGGGTGCTACCAATTCAGCTACAAGAATATTGACATCAATAACCATCATAAAGGACCTTGAAAAGGAGAAAAGTAGTAAGGTAACGTATGTATAAAAAAAAATTAAAAAGGAATACGATTTTGGATTTTTAAGAAGAAAAGCTCAATATTTAAATTAAGTATTAAAGAAAGAATCCAACTTTTATTGAGTCAGCTATGACAAGAGATTTTACCTGTTGAGTTAACTGGAACTCACTCAATACTATTTAAAATTTGACAATGTTTTATTTTAGAATATTGCTTAAATCTAACCAATAATAAGCCAATCACATTTCTTAAATTATGCCTCAACGGTTATAAGCTAAAGGAAATTGTTTTGTATTGGTAATAGTTGGAAATGACCTTCAAAAGGAGAAAAATAGTGGAGTAACGAATGAGCAAAAAAAAAAAAAAAAAAAAGATTTTGAATTTTAAGAAGAATACTTCCAAAAAGGAGAAAAGTAGTAAGGTAACGTATGTATAAAAAAAAATTAAAAAGGAATACGATTTTGGATTTTTAAGAAGAAAAGCTCAATATTTAAATTAAGTATTAAAGAAAGAATCCAACTTTTATTGAGTCAGCTATGACAAGAGATTTTACCTGTTGAGTTAACTGGAACTCACTCAATACTATTTAAAATTTGACAATGTTTTATTTTAGAATATTGCTTAAATCTAACCAATAATAAGCCAATCACATTTCTTAAATTATGCCTCAACGGTTATAAGCTAAAGGAAATTGTTTTGTATTGGTAATAGTTGGAAATGACCTTCAAAAGGAGAAAAATAGTGGAGTAACGAATGAGCAAAAAAAAAAAAAAAAAAAAGATTTTGAATTTTAAGAAGAATACTTCCATATCTAACTTTCTTTAAAAAATATTCATATACTATTACGTGAATCATGCTAAAACCATAATTTTTGCCACAACTTATTGATGTGGCAAGTCATGAGTGGTGAAATAAAAGTAGTAGGTCCATAACTCTATCCCTCATGGCTTGTCACATGAGCAAGTGGTGGCAAAAATTATGGTTCTCATTATTCGCTATTATGCTGACACACAGAGGTGAGTTGGATTTTTCTTTAATAGATTTGCCAAATTTTAATTGGCCCAATTAGGACAAATTGCAGTGATTGTATAGCACATCAACTTTCCATTATGACACGTAAGATAAAGGCGAAAACGGAGTTGCCACCACTGTCTACAAAGCGGAGACTTTTTGTGTTTGATTGAAGCGTGATTGTGTGAAAACTCAAAAGCTTTGTTTAGAGAGAGAGAGAGAGAGAGAGAGAGAGAGAGAGAGTTAACAAACAACAATGGCGACCTCAGAGTCCGGCTCCGACCAAACCAGTTCGGCCCTTTCTGACTCCTTTCATACTCCTTATTACTGGTAAACTAATGGGTTTTATTTATGTTTTCTTTGTGTTTTCCATTTTTTGTTTTCTAGATCACGCAGTGTGTTTTTACTTTTTTTATATTTCAATATGTGTTCTGAGTAACTAAATTGAAAACATTATGGTGACAATTCTGATTGTAATGGGAATGGGAAAACCATGATGCAGGTAACTAGGCTTATATTAGGCTCTCAAAGTGTTTGTGAAATTTCTTGAACAAAACTCTTCTGGGTTCCTATTCCTAGGACCTCATCATTAGGAGAGGAGTGTCTTTTCCTAACGAGGGAAGGAAGTATCAGTATCGGCTATCCTATCAGGCTAATATCATATGCTTACTGATCACCTCAAATTTGGCCCACCTGCCACCCAAATTGATCAACATCTTAACTATCTCTATTACTCAAAATTAACCAATAACATGCCAATTTTGCGTATATATCTACTGCAAGTCTTTTTAAATTCACAATTTTTGCCAATGGGTTATAGCTCAATTGGCACCTCCTCTCCCTTACAAGCTCTAGGTGGAGGGTGAGGTCATGGGCTCATGAATCATCATCCGTTTTTTGCAACCAAACAAAAGAAAAATACACTTCCTTACAACATATGTAATTATATTGGCTGTGATGCACTAGTAAATATTGACTAATAATAAGGATAAATCTTTACAACTATGGTGTCACTTTATCATCATCATCTAAAACATACATTGCATTAATCTGTTGCAGGAAGATGTTCTACTCTTCTCAAATTATAAGCTCAAACACTTTCTTAAGAGCTTTATTTTTTTATTATTTCTATGATAATGTAGCGAGGAGAATGTATACTTTCTTTGCAAGAAATTAAGCGCAAGTGGAACAGCAGCTGCTGACGGATCTGATCTTTTTGTTGTTTTCATTTCCAATGAGAAGAAACAGGCATGTATCTTGATATGAATATACCCATTTTTGTTCCTATGAATATATGGTAGAATTGTATATAATAATTTTTTTTTAAGGTGAGTTGAGACAAGTCCTTAAGCTTAAGTACATAGAATTTTATAATAAAAAAAAAAATGAATCTTTTAAAATATTTTTTAATAAATTTTTGTAGACCCCATTGTGGAATCAAAAGGCCAGCAAAAGAGCAGATGGGGTTGTTCTCTGGGATTATCATGCCATTTGCGTTCAGGTGAGTGCTGAATCCTCTTCACTGCAATATCAATTGATGCAATCTAGTAATTCATGTTTTCTCTTTTAGGAGAACTAGTGTAGACGAATGGGCTTCATTTTGCTCATCCATGTTTATTTGTTTTATAATTTATCTCCATATAACATTTAAAAATCACATTTGAACTTCTGTCGATGGGTCTATCAATTTATATGTTCTTGCAAATGATTTACAGAGAAAGAAAGAAGGCGACACTCCTCTCTTAGTGTGGGATTTAGATTCAAGTCTTCCGTATCCTTCTCCTTTAACTTCCTATGTGTCAGAAACTTTCCAGCCATCATTTCAGCTCTTTTCTGAGTTTCAAAGGTGATGTATGTATAGTTTGCTGCATTAGTAGCTCTTTCCCACCCCCCCAGCCCCTTCCCACACATTCTTGATGTGTTTGTCAATGCATTGTCGTTGAAAAGTATCAGATACTATTGGTTTTTAATAATTATATTACCCAAAATTGTGTGCTATACTGCACCTTCAGAACATCCTGGTATTATATTGTTTTGTCAAACCATATTTGTATGTTGATCAATGAAGTACAATCTCAAAACCCTAGTCCTAGTATGAAATTATATGGTTTCATTGAAAGAATTTGCTTCTTTTGGTGTCAGGTTTTACCGCATTGTGCATGCTCCTATATTTCTTCGTTACTTTGCTTCTGATAGAAGACACATGAAAGATTCTGTTGGGAACTGGACTGCTGAACCTCCTAAATATGAACCCATAGTTGCTGAAGGTAAAATACTTGGAAATGTATAAAAATTTTGTGGCTATTAGTTTTAATTCATCCTCAATTTCCTTTTCAAATTTAGATAGAGCTGATACAAATATGCCCAAATTTTGTTAGGTGTTGCCCATCTTGTTTTTATGGATTCAGTTGCTTAAAGTGCAGATTGATTTTCATGGTATCAAACTTCTGTTTAATTTATGCTAAAAGATTTAATGTAAGAATAGAGAAAGAAACATTTTATACATTGTCAAGCTATGTTTTTGGCAAAAAATAAGGCTCAAAGAAGATGTTGTGCTTTGTAGATGTGCGATATCTTTCCCTCATTTACTAATTCAAAAGGACAGAAAGTTAGAGTAAGCTAGTTAAGACATGTATATGTATATATAAAACAACACCCCAAAAATATAAAGAGAGATGTCAAAATTTGAACGTCAGTGATTAGAATTGACATCAGAGAAATGTGCTGTAGTAGAAGTTTCTGAACAGATTGCTTCCAAATTCAGAGGTGGAAATGGATGAGCTCTGTCATCGACTTGGAGTTATATCCTTGAAGCTATATGATGATTTGGGAGAAACATGAAGTGTAATTAATCACTATTTTGATAGAGATATTAATTGTTTTCCTTAATAAGCCAACCATTTAGTAAATATTATTTCATTTCTCTCCCCCTGTTTCTTGTTTATTATTTGTATATACTGTTGGTGGTGTTACGTTCATGCTTATTTATTTAGCTAAAGGTAAAAATTCCTTAGCCATCTGATTATAAACTGTGAATTCCATGGCTTTAAGGCCTTCTTTTTCTGTCTTCCTGTTTCTGCCTGTGCAGATGGAACTGTGCACAACTTGAATGAGTACAATGAGATCCATGCTGCAGATGTCATGACAGATGCCGGAGACTTTCTCAATGCGGTTTTTACACAGAGACTTGGTGCAGTGATAAACGAAAATCAGCTGGAGGAATTCTTTTCGAAAATTCCTTGATATTGTTGAATCTCTTATCCGCTAGACCTCATTGAGTTATGCATTTTTATTTTTATTTTTGTGAGTATATATGAAAGTCAAATACCTTGGTGTGCCATTTTGTGTCAGTCGATCTTGATCTTGATCTTGATTTTGTTTGTTTGTTTGTTTTTTTTTTTGTTTTTTGGCGTGAAAATGCACAGTTCTAGGAGGCATTTTAATAATCTAAGTTACTTTGCTGTAGCCTGTAGGCAACAAATCCTCTGAAAGATCATTTCAAGGTGGTTTGTTAAATTTAGGTTTTAAATTGACAAGGCAAGTTTTCATTGTTGAAAAAGAGAATCACCGTGCCTGTAGCATTTGGAAATGTTGTGGGGTGCCTTGTGATAAGCCAGATCAGGGATGTAGCAAACATTGGGGCATAAAAGTTGTGTCCTAATCATGATTCCAACTTCCAAGTAACTCAGAAAAAAAAAAAATCATAAGTTTAAGTAAACTCCATTAAACTTTAGAAAAGTATGCCTTAATTGGGTCAAGTGATATAGAAAGACATAACATACATTGCATTTCCAGCCCAGGAAAATGACAAGAGCCTGTTTTTTCTAACATTGCCCACGTACTGAATTTTTGCGTCAGAAACAACCTACACAATGGGATTTGGATCCGGTGGGTGCAATTACCCACACTCTCTCTCACATCCATTTTTACCATTCTCATTTTTTTACTTTAATCTTTTAACTTTTTTTATTCAATGGTTGAGATTGAAAATTGACTACCCATTGCTATTGTATTAGGTGCAATACCCTAATCTCAATCCTAGAAAATGCTAATATCTCGCGCAGTCTTATCTATATCAAAATTTAAAACATTATAAAATTTGTGGAAACAACTTTTGCCACTCTGATATGTTTGTTTGTAATTGGTGGAGAAAGTAGTTGACTTACGTAAAAGTAATAAACAATTATTTATAGTCTGTCACATTAGAATTGTGGCATAGTTTGTAATCCTAGAAACTCATCTAACACTGCAAATCTACAATATCCAAATTAAGTGTGAGTCTATACTCAAATTTTCACAACTTATTTAGAATATTAGTGTTGGCATATTTCATGCCAAATTTCTATGTATTTTCTTGTTATTATTTCCAATGTATATTGTACATTTGTGGACTACATTGTATTTGGTTGAAAGGTCCAAGTGCTGAAATTGGAGCATCTGATTGAAGAATCTTGGTAAAGGGAGATTAGGCTTGTCAGGCGACATGTTAGGCGAAGTCCAATTTTTGAAATTTAGTTTCTAGCAATCTTGCCTGCTCCTCGCCTCTCATCTTGGTTGAGCAAGTTCGCCAAAACTTGAGAGAAATCAGTTATTTAGAGCATCCACAGCAAAACATGCTGCAAAAAGTTATTTGACACTATTTGATACTACAAAAAGTTACTTTATCTATTTTACCTATTCACTTTACAAAACACGTTACAGTAGTGGATCTATTTTAACTTTCAATACAATAAAATAATATAAACATCACAATAAAATAATATATTTACTACAATAAAATAATATATCTACTACAATAAACAACAATCACAACCACCCGCAACCGCTACTGCTACCACTACTGCCTCCACCACTGACTTTTCCACTGTCACCGCCACCGCAACTGCAATCGCTACTTCTGCCACTACCACCGCCACCACCGACTCTTCCACCGCCGCCGCCACCGACTCTTCCACTGCCACTGCTACATGATAGCAAATAACCGTCTAGTGTTAACAAGTGATTTTTTTAACCCCAAATTATACTTATACATTTTTTTTTTTTTACTAAAACAATTTTTCAATCATCAAGATAGCAAACAATCATCTAGTGTAACAATAATATTTTGTTTTAACCCCAAATTATATATATACAAATTTATCTTTTGACTAAAAAATATTTATCAATCGTCATGATAGCCTATTATCGTCTAGTATAACAACATTATTTTTTTTAAAAACCAAATTATATATATACAAATTATTGGTTGATTTTTCTTCTCTCTCTCTCTCTCTCATTATCTCATCTTAGCCTCTCTCTCTCTTCATTATCTCATTTCGTTCTGCTCTCTCCCTTTCAAACCCAAAACCCATGGTGGAACACCATCACCAAGCCACCATGGTTGGACCACCATCACAGGCCATTGCAACCCACCACCATCACAGGCCATACAACCCACTGCAACCCACTCGACCAAGCCAAACCTCCGTCTTCTCTCCGTGGGTGGATCTGTCGTTGGTCTCTTAAGTCCGGTTCTCTCCTCTAGCTCGTGGGTCTCTCAAGTCCGCTTAGTCCGGTTATGGTTCATGGTTGTGACTCTCTCAGTGATGGATTTTGGCCGTGGGTTTTGCTGATGTTTGCTTTTTTTTTTTTTCTTGGTAGTGGTGGGTTTGATGAGTGTGGGTGTGGTTGAGTTTGTGACTAATGTGGTGGTGGTGGTGGGGGTTGTCGTGGTGGTGGAGGTGGTGATTGATATTGGTGGTGGTGGGTTTGATGAGTGTGGGCATGGTTGGATTTGTGACTGATATGGTGGTGGTGGGGGTTGCCGTGGTCAGAGCTGGGTTTGTGGCAACGTTTGTCGGCGACGTGGGTCAGGGGGGCGGTGTGCGTGAGAGGTCTGAAATTTGAGAGAGAGAGTTGAGAGATTGTGAGAGTTCTGAGAAGAAAAGAAAAAGATAAAAAAGAAAGGAAAAAAAATAATATTTTAATCCGGTTGGAGAATAAAAAATTATTATTTTTTAGCTCTCAACTACAGTGTACAACCACACGTAGCTGTGCACTGTAGCAATGAAGGTAAAAATTTTACCTTTAACTCCACTATTATAGTATGGGTTTTTGTGTTTCGGTGAAGGTAAAATAGCTAGATTCTTTGTAGGCTCTGCCTTCATCCTCTCAAATTGCCAAATCCTTAAAGAAGAAACCCAAGCCTTAAATACTTAGATACCTTGAGTGATCTTTGTTGTAGATTGGTGCTAGTAATCATTGGAGCAATCCCAAAATCTTCAAGAGGTTTTGAAGTGTCCAAGGAGACTTGGATTTGTGATTGGTGGCTCAATTGGCATAACCAAAAACTAGTAAGGAGAAATTATTGGTGCAATCGGTTGCTAGCAAGAGCGTGGAGCTTGGATACATCTACATTACTTAACTTGGAGGGTTTTATAAGTGTAATGTATCACAACTACTGATAGGATTTTTTTTTTATTCTTGGAAGAATTGATTGAATGGAGAGAATAGAATTGAATTAACTAAAGGAAAAGAAGAACATTAAGAAGGGTCAAGTTCATAGAGAAGTTGAGAGAGATGAGGATTTGAGAGAAAAGATGAGAATGATGATTCTGACTATACATTCCAAAACTGATTACATTTCACAGCCATTCCCTTTTTATAGGTACTTGCTAATTACAACTCTACAATTTGTAACTAACTTCTAGCCAACTTGATCCTTGACTCCTCACAGTAACTAACCAACTACCAGCAACTAACTTGACATCAGCACAGTAGCTACTGACATCAGCATAGTAACTAACTAACTGCCATTACTAATCTTGACAGGTAATCACTGCCAGCTCAGCCCCTAATCACAATCCTTACAAACACAACTCACAACCCTTATCAACTACTCTTACTAGTAGATTGGTTGGTGGTACAGGTCTCGGAAAGTTTTCTAATCATCGATTTTCTCTTAATAAACACGTCTTCATACTTAGGTGCATGTGTTTGTGAAATTTGTTGCTTGACTTTGTTTATCCAGGCATATCTCAATTGTCTAATCATATTAACAATTGGGCTTAGAGTTATAATTAGCATAAAATTGACATAATCTGTAATTTGGGATCTAAAGTTTTGATTTCTCACAATCAAAATTATACTTTTCTTCTTGCTGAATTGTCTTCTCGACATTGACAGTTACAAAGCTATAATTGTATGTTTTCTCCACGACAAGTGCAAACTCTAATTAAATAAAAAAATTTAAATGCAATGATTTGATATTATTTTCTAAAAAAAAAGGGTAATAGTTCCAATTAATAATTGTTATTTTTTTAAGATAACTTTTTTTTAATCTATGTTTTGAAAACGCACGTGTAACATCCAAATAAATCATGAAATTAAATATAAAATGAAGAAAATACAACTTTATTTATTTATTTATAATTTGATGTTTATATCAATGCAAGAGGATTTAAATGTAAACGTTTTTATTTGAAATATTGTAAGGTACCAATCAGTTAAGTTACAAGTACAATTTAGTTGATTTGATTTTCAAACCCTTAGGAAATTGTGAACCTAACTGTGTCACTCATCTCCTACTTTATCTTCTTGGACCAAAAGTGATATATACTACAAGGATACCAAAATTTATTAATACTGAGGTTTTTTTTTTTTTTTTTAATCTGCAATTCATCAAGCAAAAAAGAAAAGAAAAACAAAGTGGGCATCTTCCTTACAAAAAGAGGCTAACATAGGGGGAAGATTGCCCGAATTGAAAAAACAAGAAATTCTTAATGCATAATTTTCCACTGAAGCAGAGTTACAGCATCTTTTGACCCAAAGAAAAGATCAGGACATAAATGACTCTGCTAGAATATGGATGTTTGAAACAAAAGAAGAAATGGACCATACGGGGTTGTCAGAATCTATGTTGCACGGACACGGACATAGGTACGGGTACAAGGGTACGGCAATTTTTGAAAAACAAGGGTATGACACAGCATGGGTACGGTAATTAATTAATTAATATTTATATTTAGGTATATTTTTAAATATTTTTAGACATAAAATATGTTTATGTCTAGAATTTATATTAAGTAAGAATAACAAATAAGTAAACTAACACCCAAAGTAGTATAATAACACCCATAAAATGTTTAAATTACAAACCAAAAGTTTAAATAGACTATATTCAACATCAAACTAAAAACATAAAAGAAAAACAAGCTTTAAACTTTCAAGATGATCACAAAACAACAACATCATCGTCATCACCATAGTCACCATTCTCAACAAGACTTATCTCTATCTTTGGCTCGTCTAGTGTGAGATTTGCAATCTCAAGCAATCTTGGTCCTCCAAATGGTTCATCCCAAGTATCTCCACCAATGTCCCACTTCTGAGATTTTCCTTTAGTGTACTCTTCCCTCCTTCTTGAAAGAAGTCAAAGATTAAAATGAACAAATACTAAATCTTCAGTATGTTTAGGAATAATTCTATTCCTCCTCAAACAATGGATGAAACCATATGTACTCCAATTCCTCTCAGCACATGATGATGAATAAGGCTGCCCAAGAAGCTTTAGAGCTATGGTTTGAAGCATCGTTAACCCATTGACTAATCACCAAAGCGATGGATCGAAGGTCCACCTTTCTTCCATGCTATCATCATCATAGCTCATAATTCCTGAAAGCAAACCAAACTCCACATTCACCTTCTTTCTATCATCAATATCAGGAATTTTTTTTTTTTTTTTGAGACACTTGTTTCTCTCCTTAGAAATTTCTACATCCTTATGTGGAACAACACAGCCTTTGACTTTATCAATCCATTGATTGGTATAATACCTAGTAAAAACAAATAAATAAGTACAAATAATGAGTTTATTTGTTTCAAAATGCCTAAAAGAAAAAAAAAAGATTAAAAAGATAGAAAATTTACTTAGGATTTAAGGAGTGAGCTAGGCAATGAAGTGGTGTGCAATTTTTAGTCCACCGATCAATGAATATACTGTGTACCACCTCATAAAATGGAGACTCCTCATATTCTTCCTTGCCTTCATGCCGGTATATTTCTTTCTTTCACATTTTCTATCATTAAATCCCACATTTCATACAACCTATGAAGAATGGGTGACCCCGTGTCAGCCACTCAAAACATCTCATAAATAGGTCTTGTGAATCTCATAATATAGTCAATCTTGTCCCACCACAAATCATTCAAAGCATAATCTTCACAAATCATAGTTTAGGATGCAAAATGTGAATTTTAAACAATTAGAGTGCAAATTGTAACGTAATTTTCCTGGAATATATGGATGCTAAGGCTGTGTTTGTTTTGGCTGAAAAGCATTTCAGGAAATTGTTTTACAACATGTTGTGCGTTTGGTAGGCACAGAAAATTTGGTCAAATTGAAATTATTTTACATTTGACCGAAAAATAACCCAGAATTGGTGTAAAATCATTTTCGTTTTTCTTTTACCTTCAAATCTCATTTTTCAGAAAATAGAGAGAGAGAGAGAGAGAGAGAGAGAGAGAGAGAGAGAGAGAGAGTGAGATCAAGCTTGCGCCATCGAGCTCAAACCATCGCCCCAAGCCCAGACGCGCCGTTGAGCTCACATCGGTGAGATCGAGCCGCGAGATCTTCACCTCCTCTAGAACGAGCCACCACCCACTCCCGTCGTCGCTACCGCCTCTAGATCGAACCACCGATTTCGTCGCCCAAAGCCCCAAGCTCGAACCGCAGTTACCGATCTGGCCGCCACCATCCTCTAGGCCAAATTGGATCTCTCTCTTTCCTGATCTATCTCTCAATCTTTCTCTCTTTAATCTCTGATTTTTGTTGTTGTTGTTGTTGTGGTGGTGTGGGTGGTGGTGTTTTGGTGGTTTTTGTGTTGTGTGGTGCTGGTGTGTGGGTGATGGTGTGTGGGTGCCAGTGGATTTCTGTAAAACACCATAGAAATGTTTGAAGGAACCAAACACCGGAATTGATTTCCGTAAAACGAATTCCGAGAAAGTCAAATAGCCTGAATACATTTTCCTTTCCCGAAAATAACATTTTTGAAAAATATTTATTTTTCGGAAAATATTTACATGAATCAAACACAGCCTAAAATTCATAAGTACTATAATGGAGTTCATTTCTACGTGGCTCAGGCAATCGAATATAATATTTTTGTGTTAATGTACCACTTTTTTTTTTTTTTTTTTTTTGAGAGAGAGTTAATTAATGTACCACTTCAGACCTCAGAGTTGTCTATATTATATATTTAAAAATTCAAAATAACTTTATAATCCAACTCACCATCATTATATTATTATTATAAAAAATATATATCACTTTAATTCAAAAGAAATTATTCTCTCATATTTTAAAAATTCACCCCAAACACATGATCTTGTATTGATTGTAGCATAAAATATAGGCCGAAACAACCCGACATACATTTAAAATGATACGTTTCAAAGGGTTATAAATTAAGTGCACCAGATTTCTAGACGTTACAAAATATTTCAATGGGTATGATATGATCACGGTTACGTCCCAACAGACTTATTTGGCCATGCAATGACCGAAAATGGTCACTTCAGAGGTCAGACTTAATATATCAGACCGAAATTGGTAGTATATTTTGGCCTCCCAAAGTACCGAAAATGCAGACCACATCACATGCAATTTCCAATTCATGTTGCAACTTGCAAAAATGAGCCAATTTCAGCACCCAAAATATCACAATGCTTCTTTCTTCTCAATTCCATTTTTTTAATAAAAAAAAAAAAAAAAAAAAAACCTCAACAAAAAGTTACTCCTTTATTGTTATTGTGACAATATTTAGCCAAATGACCCCTACAATCAGTGTAATAATATTATAATGGAAAATTTCAGTCAATATTGTTCAAATCTTAGTGCAAAAGAGTATAACCAATAAAATTAGATCATGACTCAAAGCAAAGATTGTTTCTTATTTGTGGCAAGAAGAATAAGCAAATTACAAAAAAGAAAAAAGAAAAAAAAAGAAAACGGATCGGTAATAATTATCTTGATGGTAGTTTGTTAAGCCACCCGTCTTGATTGATGAACTTTGATACTGTATAAGGATTTAGATCAGAGGGACTAAACTTCTTCATCCAATTTACTCGTCTCGAAGTGTCAGATCCTGGTCCTCGACAATCAACCTCAGCAAACGTAAACTTGTCCCTATTATTTTTGCACACACAAACAAAAAAGACTAAATAATATTGATACAAACAAAGTAATTGCTAAATGGGCTAATCTCCAAACCCTACTTTTGCTCACAATATATAATATTGAGATAAATATCTATCACTTACCATATATAGCGTGTCTCTTATTTAGCAAACTTTCCATTTTTATTATGCAAATAATTAACCTCGATTTTATCTAGGTTTCAAATCAAGGCATATCAAATTATCAATTCATTTTTATCTAGGGAAACTATTTTATTGTATGTATATCAACCATAGAGTATATATATTGTAAAGAACTTGTGTCTTTTCTTTTCTTTTTCGTTTTGTTTATACTTAATAATTTCATAATAATATATAAATATACAAAGATAAATTGGTATTTAGAATAGTAAAATAATCTTACTCTTGTCCTGGGTAATGCCAAGCACCCCAACCCGGAGGAGCTACCACATTGTTGAAGGTTGTTTGATGAAATATGACTCTAGAGTAGGGACCATAAGCTCTTCCTAGCAAAGCTTGGCCACTCCCATAAACACTACCCCTTCTAAACACAAACCCATTTGCTTCATTTGCGGATTCACGACGTTGTGCCGTTATGTAACCCATACAGCCTTGAGGGAGCATTGTCCCTACTGTAACATTTATCATACAATCCTGCATACACAACAAATAACAAATATTATATTATAATGGTGAACATAATATTAACTCATATCAAATTTTTTAATTTTTTTTTTAAAATGGATAATTTTTTCTGCCCTAATGGTAAAAAATTTTGAATGATAGATTCAAGAAAATATGCTATTGAATTAAACCATATTCAAGCTATCTCAATTAGAATCCCACTTTAAAAATTATAAACTATTATGTACTCCCGGAATACAATAAATATATATTTCATCTTCCCATATGAATAGTCGGTCCCACTAATTAAATTCAAGGTAGAACCCACCATTTATGTGAGAGAAGGGAAGTACGCATTTATAGTACTCTGAGAATATCTAATAATTTTTCTTAATATCCTGTAATGATTTTTTTTGGGGTCAAAATTCCAAATTATATCCTTAAAGTTTGGATAAATTTTATAGATTACAATGGGCAAAATGATCAATAAATTTGACAAGAACATGAAAGTTTTTTTATTTTATTTTAATAATAGATAGATATGTTCGAATTCTAGTGCAGACAGGTTGGATCCTACATCTTTTATTAAAAAAATAAATTTTTTTATTAGTTGAGCTAACCTACAAGAACATAAAAATTTAACGACTAGAATAACAAAAAAAAGAAGAAAAAAGAAAGACGCCTTAAAGTTAAGGATGAAAATATCCATTCACCCAAAATTAAGAGGTGTAATTGGATGTTACGATTTTTTTTCCTTAATATTAGCATGAATATTTTCCATGAGCATATGCTGAAACTTTGACCAAGCCATTTGCAACGAAAGAATTATATTTGCTAAACTAATTGAATTGCAGTATTTTGAGTGTTTGTGTGAAGTTGAATAAAAAATAAACTAGTCATTATCATGTACCATATATATTGATTGGCCACTGCCCCAAATAAAATCTACGCCTCCTTCAATGTAGGTGTTTTTGAAGAAATGTCGTCCTTGTACATCCCATAGTGTGTCTTGAAATCCCACAAAACCACACTCAAAAAATGCTGATTTATCACCATATATTCTGGCTGCCACTGCCCTTGCTATTGGGTCCCCTATTGCCATGCTGCTATAGTAGGAGTTCAGCGCTAGAGCCCGATTGTACGAGTTCTGCCAACACAAACAGACATCAACTTAATTAATTGCTGTTTATATATATGTTGTTTCATTTATATATTATATATCAAGTTTGTGCCTTGATCGATACCTGGAAGGTAATGCCACTAGCAACAACATTGTCTGGGGACGATGTGAATGTTGCACTTGTATCTGTTTGATCATGGTCATCGTGTGTAATAATTGTGACATGGCGCCCACTTCCTTCCAAAAAAATACATGGTTTTTCCGGAGGAATAGTCACCTTCTCACTGCACATTAATATATGAAACCAAATTTCAATTTAATAATAAAAAAAACATTGTAATCTCTCTTTGATTAAAAAAAAAAAAAAAAGAAGTAAATGGAATCCATTGATCGTTGTTGGAAGGAATCGAATCAATGGCGGCTTGTATTGTCTGAAATACTCCTGTAGGACCAGACTTGCCCACAGTAATGGTGGACCTCATTATATTTTCATTTTTGCAATCTACAGCCCTTGAAACCTTAGAGGAGGTAACCAAGATGAAGAAAATAAATATTGGAAGATTAAGCTTCATTTTGGTTGAATACTGTCTGGAAGATGCATCAAGGTCACTTTGCCACAACATGTTGCAGCAAACACTTCACAGACGCAACTAACTACTATTGAGGTTTTTTTTTTTTTTTTGGAAGTGTTGTTCAGTTTGTTCTTTTTTTTTGGTTGAGAAAATGATCAGTTTGTTCTTGGGGACGAAGAATTGTCAGTATATGGCACAATGGCGGTAAGAAAATATATAATTGTAAAGTCTAAGCATTAGGTGATGACCCTAATTATAGTACTTTCTCAACAACAAAAAAAAAAGACCTTGATTATAGCCTATATATAAATGGGAAAAATAAATTACGTGAAAAAAATTTAGTTAGTTAAAATTAATAGGAATAAAATTTCCTAATTTGTTTTTTGAATTGTATAGTAAAATGGAAATTATATATATGTTGGTTTTGGGAAGAGTTTTAAGAGATCCGGTTCCGGCTAGGCATATGGTGAATCTGCATAAATAATATTGCAATAGGTACACGGTGATTTTCCCTGAAATTAGTTGAAGAAAATTAATATTTACCTTATATACAAAGAAACTGAAATATTAGCAAGAATGGAAGGAAATTAATTAGTTATTATCGTTTTGGAAGTTAATTATAGACCTCTATTAATGGCAATCAAATCAACGTAATTTCAAATTGGTATATACCATTTTTTTTTCTCTTTTTTTTCTTAGGGCGCTCATTTCTTTGACCTAAAACATTTCGTAGTCTTGTGAGTTGTGACTCATGTCCATCAAGTTGAGATGAGAAACATCAATAAGCACGAGACTAGATTTATTCATAGTCCATTTATTAAAAGAAAATATTATTCTTGAGCTTTTATTCTCTCACATCCGTTTTTATGTTTTAGATGTAAATATTACATTTTTTGTCTTTTAAAATAGAGAGATGTTACGCCTACAACATTTTTACAACAAATCATAAGTGGTTAGTTGTTATTGATTCAAATTTGAATTTAACATTAAGATTACTTTTTTGCCTCAATAATAACAACCAGTAACAACCTGTCACTTAAGATTTGTTGTAAAAATATTGTAAAAATGTTGTAGACATATCATTTCTCTTTAAGATATGTACATTAAGAAATGTAAAATGAGTGTAAAAAAAATATTTTCTCTTTTATTCATCGATATAGTGGTTGTTGTGTATTATTCTATTAAGGGTGTATTTGGATACTGCTTATTTTGCTGAAAACTAAAAACTAAAAATTGAAAACACTGTAACAAAATAATTTTTAAATCTGTGAATAATGCCGTGAGACCCATTTTAAATAAAATTTTAGTTGAAAAAAGATGTTTGTGGGTTTTGTGAACAGTGCAAAAGGCCCATTGAACAGTGTATAATCCCACTTGTGGCGCTCTTCTCAAAAAAAAAAAAAAAAAAAAACAAAACAAAAGTGAAACACAAAACACTGGGTTTTCATCTGTATCCAAACGGATACTAAATAAATCTATAAAAAAAAAATGCAAAATGAAAAAATGGGACTTGATTTAAATAGAATATTTAGCCTTTGAAAATGTTATGGTAACTCTGTTTATCAAAAAATTTGACATCCCTTGCACGGGGGATTTGTCTAGAGGGGTGTTCGTAGTGCGGTGCGATTTTGGATAATTTTTGACACTGCATTTTGCGGTGCGGTTTAGGCAAAACCATAACTGCATCACACCTCATTTTTGTAGTCACATGTGCGGTGTGGTACAGTTTAGAGTTAACAAAAACTATAACCGCACTGAATTTCATTTTTGCAGTCACTTGTGCGGTGTAGTGTATAAGATGCGTTTTGCAATTAATATATTTTTTCAGATTTTGGGCTTTTCCTGCCTAGCAAAAAACTGATTTTCCCATTTGTTTTGGACCAAGTATTAAAATATTGAGCTTTTTTTTTTTTTTTGGGTTAGCTTTCCTAATTAACACTTACAAGGGTTATTATTATTATTATTTGAAAACTAGGTTTATTAAACTATTAATTTTTTTGAGAAGTATTAAACTATTAATTAATAATAAATTTAATATTAGAAAAATAAATATATTAATATATAGAGAGGGTGCGGTTTTCTTATTATAAAACTGCAAATTGCACTGCACCATGCAGTGCAGTGTGGTGCATTTTTATTTGCGGTACGATGTAATTATGCCATTTTGCGAGTAATTTTGGTGCGGTTTGTGCGATTTGGTGAGGTTTGTGCAGTTTGGTGAACACCCTTACTCTAGACTCTAAAGATAAGCAATAACTCACATTCTCAACTTTCAAGAAAATCCTAGAAATTAATACAGTCAGTCGCAAGTTTATGAAAAATCTATTTACTTTTGTTTATTATTAGTATCATTTGCACCGTCGTTTCAATTAATGTATAATTCTTTGATTTCATTTGATAGTTCCATAAGACTAACCTTTTAATCTTCCATCAAAAGAAAAAGTCTTTTTGATCTATACAGTTCCATAACCATAAGCACCTTTTCTTATAATTCAATAGTTACATTAATTAGAATGAGTAATTTCTTTGCATAATTTTTTACTAATCTCACTTTTTCTTTTTTTAAATTTCTTCTTCTTTATCTTTTTATCAAGTCTTTGTCTTTCCACATTTCCTTTGATCTTCACAGATTTTTTTTTTTTTTTTTGAATAATGTTAAAGATACAAACTATTTTATAAAAAATTGTACAAACTATTGATGTGATGAGTGATTATTGGTAAATGAAAAAGTGATATTAATGGTGGACCTAGATAAAAACAAATAAGAGGTTGGCTACATCAACATTTTGTAAAAATGTTGTAAAATAATTTGTAACTGTAGCATTACTCGATTTTTTTTCTCACTTCATCACCATTTTGCTTTTCAAAGAGGTATGTTTCCTTCGACACTATTGAAGTTATTATTTGTACATTGAACACTATTCTTTTCATAATTTTTTTTCCCTAAAATTAGGTTTTTTAGCCTCTTCTTCTCTATCTCTTTATCAAATCCTTTGATTTCCTCAAATTTTATCTTACTTCATTGCTACCTCCCCTCTAATATTGTGGAAATCATTACTTCATAGATGAGTAAGGTGAGAAGCATCAATTAGATGGAGTAACAAATTAGATATTGGAGGAATTAATTTTGGTGGTATAATGTACGACATATGTGTAATGAAGAATTGTATGAGTATTTCAATTTGTATAAACGGATTAATTTTGGTTGTAAAATGTGGAAAATTATTGAATATTCCAGGAGTACCCAGTAATTACCCGTAAAATGTCAGTGGTGGCTCTAGAAATCTTTTTTAAGGTGGTCATTAAGAGCATTCATACTAGTTTGTATAAAATGGCATAAGGGCACATTTTGCACAACTAGCTACAAAAATTATCTATTTCTCAACCAAAAAAAAAAAAAAATTACAAAAATTACAAAAATCATCCACATCAACTTATGTATTATTATGCAAAATGCATCTGTAGTTACAGTAACTAAGCAAATATGCACAGATACTGTTCTTATACAAATCTATCTTTTAACACTTTAATTCTTTACTCATATGAAGAGATATAATTTGAGAGAGTTAGTAAAAAATTGAAAAAGAAATAATACTTTAATAAAATATAGTGTAAAATAGATAATTTGATGTGAATTTCTTTATAAAAATGGTTATGTAATTTTAAAGTAAAAAATTATGCTAAAATAGATATTAAAAAAAAAAAAAATTTACACTAGGAATTTTTATTGCACATACTCTTCCTCCCTCGCTCACTCGCTCTGGCAGAAATAATTACTAGTCTTTTAAGGATTATCTCGGCAATTTCGCCGCTATGAAGGTCAAAACAATTTCACGCTCCACAGATGAATTCACTCGATCAAGAACGAACCAAAGATATTGAGGTCACAACCAACAGATTCTCTCTCAACCCATGCCTTCCCCCCAAGAAAAGGCAGTGGAGTATGTGCGTGCTATTAAATTAGACAATGTGATTTCAAAAAATTCCATGTGTCTACTGGTTGCGCTAGCTGTTAAATTAGACAATTAAGGTGATTTTAATTTTTCTAACTAGAAGTTTCTTGCCTACGTACACAGGGTTTTGTGTGTCAAGTTCAGCCATGATGGAAGTTCCGGGCCGGGAGTGCTGACACCAACCTTAGGCTTTGGAATTGACATTAAATTTATATTTTGATATTATAATGCTTCACAAATGGGAATTGCAAACCTCATATGAGAACTTGTCTTGGGCATTACAATATTTATTTGTTTTTGTTTTTTGTTTTGGTGATAAAGCCTTGTCAGTTTATTATTTTGTAGAAATTCGTTTCCTTGTCAGTGGATTGCTGTAGTTTATATCACTGCATCCTATATATTATGGCCCTGATTAATTGTCTTTTAATTATGCTAGCTGCAGCTTCTCCCAAGCTAAGGGAAAAGAAGAGACACGAGGCTGTCAAGAGCGAGGCGCTACAAGATTACCAATACCTCCCTAAGGCTGAAGTCGTATTTTGAGGTATGAAAGAAAACACTTTAGCTTTAAGATAGGCCTTTAGTGTTTTTTTGAAGGGTAGAGATGGTAATCAGATTAATTCTCCCTCCTAATACAGTAATACTAGAAACATTAATTGAGATGAGTTTTCATGAATGCTACTCGATTGTTTGGAGTTACCCACTTTTCTAATTTATCTACACTTCGGCTTGGTTGCCAATATGAAGCATTCACATGTTGCTCCCACCAAAAACGTAAGGGCTGCATCTACATGTTTGGCCTAGAAAGGCACTTTACTTGTGGCATATTAGAGAGTGTCCTGGCTTGTTATTATTTCGTTTTTCTTTGTACCTTTTGTAGTAGGGGAGTGTATCCAACCCACTAAATCCGAATAAACCAACCTAACTTGACACTTTAAGTTGGTTTTCGTGGTTAGTGGGTTGGGTTGGAATTTTATTTTGAGTCTTGGATCAGGTTGGGTTTAGGTTGATAGTTTTTTCGACCCATCTAACCCAACTTGGCCCATCATGTATATAAAATTATTCTGTTACCCTTATTTAATTTTTTAGTTGGATTGCTTTTGGTATTTTGAGAATTAATTTGGATGAACTTAGGAATTTTGAATATAATTTACACATGTTATATGAATTCTAATAATTTATGCTTCCAACCCAACCCATGCACACCCTTAAACTCACTTGTTAATTTTGTGTGAAGATGCATTGCAAGCTAATAATTTATATTATCTTTGTTGGAATATGGTTTGAATTGGTGACAAGAGAATATTCTTAAAAATGAACAATCAATTGTAAGTAGCTGATGTTCGATGATATGATTATGCTGCAGGCATAGGCACCTCCCGTTAGCATTATATAAAAGCCATTGCTCTCAGGCACACCATGACTGAAGCAGCAAGGAAGAAAGAAGCGAGAAGGAAAGCTCACAGTGCTCCGGGAAGCATATCAATGCAACCATTACGTAAAAGAAGAATTGTCAAAAGAATCTGAGTGAAATATATTTTTTGTAAAGCAGCTGGTGCAACTTGGTTTTATATGTATGTTTTGATGAATCCAATAATTTTATTTTATTCGTTGGTACCAGAATTAGTTCAATTTCCAATAATCAACTCATTTTATCCGTGAGTTACATTAAATTTATCTAATGACTAGTTGACAAAAAACAAGAATCTTGTGAGTCTTGCTAAAACTATACATTGATTAAAATCGAACTTTGCACTAAGTTGTCATTGATATCAATTTTTATTGGGTCAATGAATGAAGATATGAATTGGGGTCATTTGCTTCAGTC
Source organism: Quercus suber (assembly GCF_002906115.3). NCBI lineage: Eukaryota > Viridiplantae > Streptophyta > Magnoliopsida > Fagales > Fagaceae > Quercus > Quercus suber. Next base: position 358,391 of record NW_027069660.1, read on the forward strand.
CAACTAGATTAAAATAAATCTAATGCGTCTTCACCCAGTTCAACTCAGAAACCAATGGACAACTAAAGCGTCCAAACTAAAATTGAGACGCAAATCTCGTCTAGTCCAATAGCCCTTACATGGATGCAAAGTAAACTCAGTACCATTTTCCAGCCCACTGTATTTGTGAGGCTCAACCAAAAACCCAGTTTTACTAAAGCCTTAGCCTATCAAACTTTATGACTCATCCCTAATTCAATTCTATGATATCCCCATTACCTTTAAAATGATAAAAATGCCACAAAATCACTAGGTTACCTTCTTAAAAACCTTCAATGCCGGGAAACCCAAATTCTCCTTAAGTGAGTTGAGGTGAGAGAGAACCAAAACCACATAGACTCCTACATCGCCTATGTAGGAGGTTCTATTCCTTATATGAAAACTTGATATTCTAATTAGTATGAAGCAATTTAAAATCTTGAGGGGAACTTAAAATAGACAATAGCATGCCAATGATAAGGTATAGGGCCCAAAAGTACAAAAAATCTCTTAATAGGGCTAAAGTAAGAGAGAAGCAAATCTTGACTAAATCCCACATTACCTAGGTAAGGGAAGGTCCTGAACCTTATATGGAGTTTTATACTATCAACCACCTTAGTAAACTTTACTAGTAGCAAATGACAAAATCTGTTTATGCATGATTTTAACAAGAGTTTCAAAAACATAATATCATCCCAAAAATACCACAAATTCTAAATTCTAAAAAAAAAAAAAAAAAAAATCCCTCCATTAGACTAAATCTAAAATACTGTCAACAACCTAGCTCAATCATTTCAAATCTAATCATTCCATCCTAATCTCAACATTCTCATTTAAAGAACAATCAGTCCTATAGATCTAATACACCACTCTTAATGCCAAGTAAATCTCATTTTCACAAAAGTAATCCAACAGAAAACCAATATTCAAACATCTCAAATTAACTTTAATTTCATCCAACGAACATGCCAACAGGAACATGTATGAATCTTAGGCCGTTGCTCACAGGCACACCATGACCGAAGCAACAAGAAAGAAAGAAGCGAGAAGGAAAGCTCACAGTTCCCCTGGAAGCATTTCAACGCAACCATTACATAAAAGTAGAATCATCAAAGAATCTGAGTGAAATATTTATAGAGCAGGTGTACATTGTGTGCCTGTGCATATCTCAAATTGGATTTGGCTCGATGATTGAAGAAGTCGGTTTGAATTTGTGATCAGAAACAGGACTGCACAATTATATTGCTCCTTCCTCTTCAGATAACCAATAAGGTTAACTTGAAATACTTGAGCTGCCACAATGAACTATTGAATTACCCTTTGCAAGTATGAACCCTTAGACCAATCATCTCTGGGAGTTGTGGGTGTGCCACCCACAATGGTTGGAATCTGAAAGGTCTGGAGTCTCTGGAATCTGGACAAATGGAGAGATTGAGCCTTTGAATTCCATATGCGATAATTATTTGATCTCGTTTGACAGCTTCATAAGCGCTAATCTTTTTAATCCATAGGCACTCATTTTTTTTATTCTATGTAAACAACAATATTTCGCTTGCTGTAAAAGCAATTCCATGCATTATATATTCCGACATATCAATCAGACACCTATCCTCCATTTTATTACTATGGATAACTGATAGAAACAAGTTGGACAAAGACAAAATTCTTAGGAACCAAGGCAAACAAAATTTATGAAGCAAAGGGAAAAAAAAGAATAAGAAGAAGATATGTTTCCAACCAATGGAGGGGGATTCAAATGGATTAATAGGTAAAATGATAAACACTGTAACCAACTAGTAATATCTTCCACTTCAAAGTACAAAAGATTTGAATCTTAAGTTTCTCAGTACTTGAGAACTTTGATAACCATTTATATATCATCTTAGACGGCAGGAAAGCTATGATGTCATTCATAAGGCAGGCAATTGAACTGATGTGAGTGAATACTTTAGATTCTTGTTCACTTGTTACGGCATGTTGAAGCTATCTTTGTGTAACTGTCTAACTGAGCGATTTGTAATAGGATCCAACACCAAAAATGAATTATATGCTTCAAAAATTAAGGACCATAGGAAAGGGCAAGTCAAGTCAAATTTCATCTTCACTGTCTGAAAGCAAGCAATCTTGTATCTGCTCCCTGAAAACAACAAACACATAAAATAGGTTAAAACTGGTAAAGAATGCTTGACACTTTGTGTGTAGAAGATTTAGAGTTACAATGTACCCATAAATTTAGGGCACTCTTGCTACTATTTTACACTCAGAATCGGACCAGGCCCACTTATAACAAAGTGCAGACAAGTAATCCCAGACAATTTCCCATATTGCTGTGGGATGAGAAAGACGTAACTGAAGTACCAAAATACTTGTAGTGCAGAAGACAAAATGTGGCAAATATCTAGCATGCGATCCCACCTTCAACCGTCCCTGATCCTCTACATGACATACAGTGTTCCTGCACCAGATGAATTAAAAAATCATTAACATATCTTATAATTAAATCAAGAATCAAGCTCAATAAAGTTATTCACTGAAATTCATATCAGACCTTAATGATTCAGCCAGACCCTTTACAAGAGCCACACCTTGATGTAAACGGAGGAATTGTTACCTGGTTGATGATTTAGATAGGATTAGAAGCAAAAGAACATTCAAACTATTAACCTGTCACACTTCCAAAATAAAAGGCAAAAGAAATCCTCCTCACAACGTGAGTCCTTTCAGAATGATTTATCCACTAATCATCATCAATGTAGATCTTCAAAGCACTTACACTCCCTGTGCCTCTGCAAGTTGGACAAACTTTTGTCTTGGCATCAGGTGGATAACCACGCCCATCTACATCATGAGATAAACACGAAGATAAGAGCAGCCCAATCATTTATACCAAGTAATCAACAGACTTAAAAGGGGATTACATAAAGGGCATGAATAAGATCAAAGCATGCTTTACTTTAAACATGTTCATCAAAACAAAGCAATATATTGAATATCCAATTGTTCATAATCGGTTCAAAATTTTTACAATAGACTTGTGGTAATTAGGTTTTCGTTGATAATGAAATAAAATTAGATCTAAGGACTCTACATGATTGGATGAAAGCCTTGAATCCACTTTCTTTCATGAATTTCTTGGAATTGTTAAACCTTCTAACTTTTAGATGTTAATTAAATGGATTCCAAAAAAATGGTTTTCCCCTGATATGCTTCCTCTACTGCTATCTAGAGAGAAAGGGAAAAAATTGTAATCACAATTATTTGATATGGCCAAGCTTTATCTCAGCTTTACCATCAACTTTAAAGGTGACAAGAAAACATCTTGCTATATTCTTCCAGTCTGATTGAATTTTCTCCATTGAGCTTTGTTTGGCAACTTGCTATCACAAAGTATTATTTATATTACTAATGTTCTAATAATGATTAAATTCACCATTTCATAATAGTTTTAGCTTTTGGGACAAGTAATTATCATGATATCAAAGCTTGTAGTCCTGAATTCAAACCTTGTCTCCAATCTACCACCCATTTGAACAGTTAAAATCTCATGTGTTGCACCTCACTTATTAAGGGGGAGTTTGAGCCCACAAATGAGGAGGAATGTTAGAATGATAGTTAAATGATTAGATTCATCACTCCTAACAACTTAAGTTTGGGGACAAGTGATAGTTTATCAGAACATAAAGCAGTTTCAAAAGGGGAAAGAAGGGGGGGGGGGGGGGGGGGGTGTGGTTAACAACAACAACAAAAGAAAACCCTTTCTGCAGAGGTGCGCCTAGTTAAAATGCACTACACTAAACTTGATTTTATGAGCACAACTAGTTGCTACGTTACTATAAACTTGTTTAAGTACTGACTTACTTGGAAATTTCTAGGATGTAGGCGCTGTTTATCGAGCCATCATGGTATAGAATGTTTTAAGGCATGAGCTTACATCATTAACTACCCTTGTAGATTGTTTTCCTTACAGTCTTTAATCCCCAAACTCCTCATCCCCTTCCAATCCTATCAAATTAGATCAAAAAAATTTATAAAAAAGAAATGGCAAAGAGCTTCTCCCCATCTTGCCTCGCCTGTTTTCAAATTGACCCCTATGCCCCCCCTTCTTCATTCTAGCTCTTCCCCACATCTAGTTTCAAAGTGATAACAATTTCATTTTGACAGGTCCAGGTTTAAAGTAAATGGTTTGAAGGAAATTTTGAGCAAGTGGTGATGCTAAACATATGTGGCAGCAAGCTGGATAAACAGGCAAAAAGAGAAGGCGTCGAAAACTCCTCCACCTCCTACAACTATGCAGGAGCAGTCATCCACTACTAGCACTGATACATTTAATCTCGACTGGTTGGGATTTCAGGCATATTCTCCTATACCTCCACACAGGTTCTTAGCGTCAAGTCCCCAGGCTCCCCACATACGCTTCCACATCTACTTATCAAAAAAATATATGCTTCCATGTCCATATGTAGCAATGTATCCACACAGTGACAAATATGTTCACCACCATTCCTCCAAGATCTTGTCCTTTTAGTCCTTTTGCCATGCCTTCTCCAAATGGGATGGCTGAGGCTTCTGGAAAATACACCTGGCAACATGAACGCAGATGGTACATCTGCTAATAGAGTTTATTCTAAAAGTTCTGTGAAAGCAAGTGAAAGTACAAGTGATGGAAGTGGCATATTCTTAGCTAGACTCAACTGAAATCAGTGAGTGGATAAGATTCTATGGAAGATGGTCAATAGGTTGTCCTCAAACCTATTACATCTCAAATTCAATTATAATTAAGTTAGGCTACTTGAATACTTATTATCCTCTATTTACATTCATGTAATTGACTTTTAATCCCATTTTACAGTAGGCCTTCAAGAATTGTTTCCAGGACCTGAAACTGACAGATTTGGTAAGCTATAACACAAACAAACACTTAAGCTGCAGAACACTGATAATTTAGACAACATCATAGCAAGTTTTAAAAAAAATTCCCTAAATTAGCATGTGGAGTTAGAAGGAACCCATAAAAATTCTTACTTATACATTTAGAATAAAGGCACTTTCTGCAGTGATATCACACACATAATTAATTCCAACAAAATATGAGTTTGCTTACAGCAAGAATCACAGGGCACAAATGCATCAAAAGACAGATCCTTTGTGCATCCTTTTACAGCTTCAGAAAAGGAGAGTGACAGCTCAACCTAGGAAATTTCAAAAAGATTAAGATCACATGTTTTACCAAGGTAATACAGGAAATTAGCCTCATTTCATAATTGGAAACTAAAGGCAAAAGGAGTTCACCTGGATATCAGATACAAATGGATCGGCCTCTTCTTCAAAGATCTGTAAGGTATCAAATGACTTTTAAATTTATCCATGACAAATTGACAATAGACTGTATTACATTTAAGGTTATGAAAACTACCTCAGAGAATATTTTATGGAATGAATCAGAGAAATGAGCACGATAAGCATATCTAAACCCCTCTGCATCACCAGCCGCATATTCTACATTTTCTTTACCCTGGGTGCGCTTCTTTATTGGAAATAAAGACACATAAAAGAATTCAGTTAGTTTGAAAACCTTGAATAGGAGATACAAGATTTAAATTGCAGAAATTTTGAAAATGTCAACAGACACAAACTCAGCAGCAACCACTGGATGGATGACAAACATTATTACATTAATGAATACACAACAAAGACACTAAACACAAAAACTAGCATAAGTTGGCAGCCAAAAAAAATGATAATAATATAAAGATCACAGATAACCATAGGAAGAAAGAAAAACGTTCTTACCCTATCATACTGTGCCCTCTTCTCAGAATCATTTAAAATCTGAAATTAACCACAACAAAATGATGAACAAGATCACCAATTATATGCAAATTTAGGCAATTTAAAATACCATTTGAGAATTTCAATATTAATTGGGAAGGGAACACTGAAAAATAAGTGTTTAATGTCCTGCCACCCAAACACAACTACGGACCTCATAAGCTTCTCTTATCTCTTGAAATTTTCTCTTTGCAGATGCGTTGTTCTTATTCGCATCTGGATGGTACTTCTTTGCAAGCTGCGTAATAAAATGAAACTCAGCAACTTAAACAGAGAATGATAATGTTTTTGTTACAATGATTATATGTAAGCAGGTGCATTAGCCAAAATAACAAATTTCAAAATGATGCCCAAAAATGTATAAAAACAAAATGAAAATTCAATCTGCCAAGGGTCAAACGTTTTTTAATTATCACATTCGTAGTGCTATAGAAAATTAAAAAGGACCCATCCCATAGGGATTCCACTATTCTTTTAGAAACATAAAACCCATAAAACAAATTAACACTCTTATGTCATGTTGTAAGTTAAATCTAAGACATCTAAAACTCTTAAAAGAATACATCTATCCAACTTTTCCCGTCTTCCTTTTTACAGATTAGCCAAGATAACAAGCCTCATCATCTCAAACTGTTTTTAAAATTGAGTGACCATTTCACTCACAATGAGAATTTAGTTTTGCGCTAAATTAAAGGTGTAAGTGATACCATCTCATTCAAACCAATTATCATTCATTATTTGAATGAATAAGAAATTTTTTTTTTTTTTTTTTTTTTTTGACATAGGAGAACTTCACTCAGATTAGTTACACATTGCAAAGCATACTATACAACAATTCTCACTGTTAATCAAACTCCTACGGACAACTGACCTCACCTGCCAGAACTAGTTACCGGGTAATCCAAGAGTTTTTTACCCCTGACGAGCTAAGCAATTTATCCTCATGCCTAGGAGGCTTGAATGGATAAGATTTTAAACAACATGGTACCATGTGCACCTTTAGATTAATATAAATTAAATCTAGATCATAAAATGGGCCGTCTCCATTTCAAAGCAAATGGAGAGTATCATGATCCATTGAGGGGAAGCCACATTGGCTTTGAAGGCAGGCATCTTAATCACTAAATTTCACACTTTGTTAGTTGCAATTGCCATTCTATACTTTTTTCAACCCCTCACAGACTGTATAAATCTAACTAAAGGAAATACAAAAACAAAAACAAAAAAATTTCATCAAAAAAACTATTTTGAAAATGATATAATTAATCCAGAAGAAGAGTTGATATTACATAATACAAGGCAGATCAAGATATTATTGAGTTCATTTCCAACACAGTATGTCCAAGTAAATGTAGGCAAATTTAGAATGGTTTGTATACCACATGCTTCCCTCATACTATTTCTAAAACTTACACAACAGTAATCATGTAGTGTTACATTTACTGATATTAATTAGAATGCAAAATTTTGGGGTCAGCTATGGATCAACAAACTAGTCAAGGTATTCTATTGTATATGAAATCATACTTTTTGTTACTTACTTAATTGGCATTTTTTTAAACTACTTCTATTAATGTTATTTTTGTCTTCCTATGCCTTCCCTCTCCTCTAAACCATGACAAAACCAACTCTCTCGCAAAAATTCATCAACAGGAGCCTCACCTATCTTTAAGCAAATTTCTTAATGTCTAATCCTATCTTTCTGTGTATTTCCACTTATCCATTTAACATTCTCATGTCATCCATGCTCGTATTATGAATTCGTTACTTCTCAACAACCCAACATTCAGTACCATAAAGTATAGCTAGTCTTATAAAACTTTCTCCTTAACTTCATAGGTATTTTCAATCGCACACTACTTCATAAGTGACATCATCCACACCCACCCTACACCCGCACCATACTATTTCTAAAACTTACACATCGATAATCATAGAGTTACATATGGTGATTGGAACATGGTTAACTACATTGATAAATGTAAATTCCAAAATGTACTCACAGCATGGAATGCTTTCTTTATCTCATCTCGACTGGCATTTTTCGAAATGCCAAGAATTTCATAGTAGTCACGTTGATTCGAAGAACAAAATCCTACAAACACAAAAGCACTCAATAAAAACCAAATCCTATCAATCAATTAAAGGATCCAATTATTCACAAAAGTAATCGAAATTCGAAAAAAAACCTGTGGCATGAATATAACGATTTCCGAACCGCACTCTTGTGAGTGCGTAATCAACAGGTTTCCCAAATACAAAACTGCAACTATGCAAAGCTGATTGCACCAAAAGCAAACACATAAATCAAAATTCGAACTAATCACAAGTTAATCACTGTGATTTTTTAGACCTCACATTACCTTGTGAGCGAAATGAAGAAAATTTTCGAAGCAAATCGTCGTTATCGATGGCCGGTTTTACTGTTCCAGAAGACAGTAAATGCCGCCGATACTGCGAACAGTAAAAAAAAAAGAGTTACCGAATTGATTGTTTCTGGTTGATTAAAGGTGTTTTGGAGTGTACGGATTGACTTACCAGCCCTAACAAACTGAGTCTTCCCATTTGAAGTAGACGAAGTGAAAATTTTTTAGCAGTGAGATTTTTTTTTTGTTAGTGTTGGAAAAAAATTGAAGAGAAATTGTGTGTGGTTTAAAAAGGTGTAAAATTCGTATTGTTATTATGTAAGAAAAGAATGATCGGAGAGGTGAAGAACTATGACGAATTGATTTATCGGTGAAATGAAATTTTGGTGGCCGGGGTTTAGGGTTTCATGTAACGGTTGGCTGCTCCGTACTGTACTGGTACTATTTTTTGGGGATTACGAAAGTGCAACGGCGCCGTTTGTTTTAAGCTAATAAACTTTTAAAGCTAAAATCCAAACTAAAATTTCCGTCTCTCTTTCTCTTTCTCTTTCTCTTTCTCTTTTTTTTCTTTTTTCTTTTTTCTCTTTTCTCTTTCTCCTTTTTTTTTTTTCTTTTCTCTTTCTCTTTTGTCCCATTTAATCTTACCCTCCTTTACAAGTTACCATAACTTTTAAATGGAGTTGTGATGTGCCTTTATATTAGAACTCATTTTCCTCTTCCCTGTATGTGTGTGTTTGTTTCTTAAAAAAAAAAAAAAATCCATAAATTTAACATCATTTTAAATTTGGCTTACATCATTTTCCAATATTTTTTTATAAATAAAAAATATTTAAAAAAAGGCTTACATTCATTGCTTTGGTACATAAAAAAAGCAATAAGAGCATTAACATTGGGATGTAAAATCCCCAAATTGCTATTTTAGTAACACACGTTTAAAATTAAGCTTTACCAACAAGTGTGTTGCTAAAATTTTTAGTAATCATGAACAATATGATTGTATGTGTGGGGGAAAAATTTGAGGCCCAAAAGATGAATAGGCCTAGATCAAGGCCCAATACAATTAATTTGTAGAAATAGGTTTAAGAACTAACACTTGGACTCCTAAATGGTAAGTTATGCTTAAAGATAAAGAAAAGACAAAAAGATTGGATTTAAACAAGCTTATTAAGAATAAAATGTTAAATTTATATTCCTTGGAATGGCCGATGAGCCTTTTACACTTGATAGATTACAAGGATGAGTGTTTTTCTCTCTGATCATTAGCATCCGATCCCTATTCATTAGGGATCTCTTCTCTTTTATAGTGCTCATGTTTCGATCCTAGCCCTTCACATGGAAGGTTGCTAATCTCCCTCTAGGGTACTTGTTCCATCCTTCCTTTTGAGGCTATGTTGAGTAGGTTATAGGCTGTGTTGGCATTGTTCAAGTATCATTTAGCCATTAATGCGGCTGGCATGATTAGTGTAGTGCATTCTATGCAGAGGTGATGGATGCTTTTATGGGAAGCTTCATTTCATCCTTATCTAGACTGACCATTATTGTCCTCCTCAAATCATATGCCTTGGCCTTATGTAGTTTTTGTCTTGCTTTCTTTGTGTTATCCCTATCCGAGCGAACTTCCTCAAACCAAATGACTCTTCAATAAAAGCCCCTTCTTAGTCCACTTAGGCCTACATAGGTCAAATAAGTTGATAATTGGGCCTTCACACTCCTTAAACTGGGCCCAATTGTGCTGATTCTACTGGCCTGCCACAGTATATATACAACATACGTTAGCCAAAAGGCTAAAACTGAAATACTATATTTTATTGTCTCTCTCTTCTAGTTATATATATATATTTTTTATTACTAAGGTTGTAAATGAGTCAAACCAAGTCAAGTATTAAAAGTTTAGACTTGCTCATTTAGTTTTATTTCAAACGCAATCCAAACTTTAACTTATTATCAAATAAGATTATATATTTAAGTTGGTTAATTTTACTGTTGAATAAGTTCAAGCATATTCATGAATTACTTGATTAACTTATTATTTTTCAATATATAGTAAAATCATGACTAAAATTCTTTATCCTATCACAAATCAACTAGTAATATTCTCAATAAACTACCGATGGTAATTTAATATCACATGGACCTATTTATAAATTTACATAACATAATCTCAAGTCTAAATATATATATATATATATAGTTAAAACAAGTCTTATATCTACTAATACATTATAATGCCTGAGTTTGACTCATTTAATAGTCAAGCCTAACCTTGGGCTTGAGTTTGGTTTGTTTGTTAAACAAACGTTCAAGACATTCATAAATAACTTGGTTCATTAACAATACTATATGCAAACATGTTTAAATTTGATCTTGTGTATCCATTGTGTCTTGTCTAATGCACTTGAGAATTGGATGAGAAGCTCTACCCATATTGATTGTACCATTATATCATCGATATAAAACCCACTCTATACAAATAAAATGCGACAAATTTTGACATGCTTATTAGCCATTTTTTAGCTCACATACAGCTTTTTAAATCCTTATTTCTTAGGTATAATTTGTTTGGGTTATTTGCTCAAAGATAAAAACAAGGAGAATAAAGTTTTCCTCCAAACTCATTATATGATATTCATAAAATCATCCATTTGTATGAAATTAAGATGACTTAGTAAATTATTTAATAAATCACGTCTCATTAAATATGTAATGAGTCTGAAAAGTACATGTGGATGATCAAAATTTTTTTTTTTTTTTTTGATCATTTGAATTGTCATGTTGTGGATTTGAAGAATTTTCCTCATAACTAATTTGGAGAGTTTTCTTATAATAAAAAAATGGAGATAAACTCTATCCAAACAGAAAATAACTTTATTAGACACAAAGTGATTTTTTAAGCAAATAAGTTAGTTTTTTGACCTTTTTTTTTTTTTTTTTTATAAAAAGAAATTTTCAAATAAGTGAGCTTAAATTAAAAGTATAATTTGGATTTTAAAAAAATATATATATATATATGTGTGTGTGTGTGTGAAATTCATGTAACGGGTCAAAAGCTTTTAACAGACCTGGACCGCGGAAAGCCCAGATCCGAAGACAGATAGCCCTTTAAAGTTCACTGCCAAACCAAACGCCATTACTCCGCCAAAACTTTCAGGAGAGAAGAGCACAGCACAGCACCGCTGAAATAGGTGGTTTCTATGGCGAACCGCTCGCTCTTTACCACTCTAATAAGACGGTGGGTACCACCTTTCACCTCTCTCTCTCTCTCTCTCTCTCTCTCTCTCTCACACACACCCACACACACACACCTTTCTCAGTTCTCGCAATTGACACTTTGAAAATTTGAAACTAACCAAAAACACAGCGTCAAGCATCAACTCGGAGCAGCAAGTCAGTGGAGACCCATATCCTCAAAATCATCACCACTAAACGTTACTGCACGATCTGGAATCGGTAACAAAGACCTTATGAGCGAGATTCTGAGGCTCAAATCCCCAAAGCGCAGCGCAATTACCTTGCTTCAGAATCGAGCCGAGCAAGGCCACAAGCTCTCAGTCTACGAGCTTCGACGCATCACCAGGCAACTAATCAAGTCTAAACGCCATGACCACGCACTCGAGGTTTCAATTTAAACCCTTGTCACTCATAAATATAACCCATTTTCATTTTAATCCTGCCTAAACTATTACTCTTGCTTTATATTGTAAGTTTGTAACACACTAGCCACTTCAACATGGTACCCAATTGTAATTTTTTTTTTTTTAGATACAAACCCAGTTCGTTATTCGGCGAAAAAATACTTTACCAGTTTAGTTACGAGTAAATAATCACTTATATAGCCTGGATAGACCCATGTGGACTCTTTTTGATAGATATGATAGGATTTGAACCTATCGCGTCTACTTCATAATGATTACTCTTTATTGTTAGGTCAAGGCATTAATAGAAATAGATTTTATTTTGGTGTAAGCGAGATTCAATCCAGGCTCTTATTTAAGTGACTTTATAAATTGAGCTACCTGAACCCACAATGTGTACTCAACACACTCCTTCACAATGCTGACACTGTGTCACACAATCCAATCCACACAATACACAATATAATTAATGAAATGTAATTCCACATATAAATTTAATTTCTGTCTCAATATTAATGTCAGTAATCTGTGCGAAAAATTCCATTGTGTTATTGCTAATTTTAGGTTGCGCGTCAGTGTCACTACTAGTATTAGGTCACTAATAAGCACAGTCAAGTGGCTGGAAAGGAGTAGCGAGAATGCGAGATTATATTCAGCATTGCTAATTATGTTATTGTTAGGTAGTTCATTAAATAACATGTGATGTGTTTGTTTAATGTACAGATAGTAACATGGATGGAAACTAGAAACGGTTTCCGGATGTCACCGGGTGATCATGCTGTCAAACTGGAATTAATCATCAAAGTGTGTGGTTTAAGAGAGGGTGAAGACTATTTTACACGATTAACTGACAGTGCTTCAAAGAAAGCGGCATGTCTAGCTCTTCTTCATGGTTATGTCAAAGAGAGGGACACCAAGAATGCCGAGGCTCTAATGGTGAAGTTGAGTGGGATGGGACTGATTGTGACTACTCATCCCTTTAACGAGATGATGAAGCTGTATATGGCCACATCTCAGTGTGAGAAAGTGCTGCTTGTCATTCAACAGATGAAGCAAAACAATCTACCCCGAAATGTTCTGTCTTACAACCTTTGGATGAATGCATGTGGTGAGGTATCTGGGGTTGCTTCAGCGGAAATGGTTTACAAAGAAATGGTGAGTGATAAGAACATACAAGTTGGATGGAGCACCCTTTCGACTTTGGCTAACGTTTATATAAAGGCAGGACTTGTTGACAAGGCTATTTTGGTCCTCAAGAATGCAGAAGAGAAGCTGTCTACTTGTAACCGCCTTGGTTATTTCTTCCTCATTACGCTGTATGCCTCTTTGAATGATAAGGAGGGAGTATTGAGGCTATGGGAAGGTAGCAAAGCTGTAGGAGGGAGAATCACATGTTCCAATTACATGTGTGTACTGTCATGCTTGGTGAAGCTAGGTGATATTGTAGAGGCTGAGAGAATTTTTATGGAATGGGAATCTAGTTTCCGGAATTATGACATTAGAGTCTCCAATGTACTTCTAGGTGCTTATATGCGGAATGGAATGATAGACAAAGCTGAGTCGTTGCATCTTCACACGTTGGAGAGAGGTCGGTGTCCAAATTACAAGACTTGGGAGATTCTCATGGAGGGATGGGTGAAAAGCAAAAACATGGACAAAGCCATTAATGCCATGAAGAAAGGATTTGCTATGTTGAAGCATTGTGATTGGAGGCCATCACATGGTATTCTAATGGCCATGGCAGAATACTTTGAAAAGCATGGGAGTTTTGAAGATGCAAATTGGTATATTAGACTTATCCACAGTTTTGGTCTTGCAAGTTTACCTTTGTATAAATCATTGCTTAGAATGCACCTTCAAGCTAAGAGACCAGCTTTTGACATCCTTAAGATGATGGAAAAAGATAAAATCGAGATGGATGATGAGACTTCTGCACTTGTTCAAGCCTTCAATGTTTAAGCAAAGTTGTTGCCATGGATTAAGTCCTAGTGGCTTCTAGCAAAGACATGGAATACATTTTATATTTTTGGATTGCCTGATCTGGGTTTAAAGATTCACGAGGAAAACTTGATGCATGAGGTGAAATCATATACAACTGAAGATTCTCTTGAAGAGGATAGGATAATAGCTTATCTACCCAGTGCAAGCTTTTCAAAAAATTTTTTTTTTAGAAGAAGCAGAAGTTTAATCCAAAAGCTCATTCTAAGTGTTCTGATTATAATTGTGCAGATCTTGGAAGGCAGATGTCACTTGGGCACATTTCCTTCAGGGAGATTGTGGCAATCAACTGATAAGATAATTAGTTATCATTTTTGGAGGTATTAACATCCTGCAATTATTTTATTGAACTGCAGCATTGTATTTGTGATTGCAAAAGATGCATATGTATAATATTTCCTAGTAATTTTGCAATTCTTATTCATTAGATTTTGCTAACCTTACATGCATGATATTCAGATCAAGAATATTAGCTCAAGTCCACATCCTTTATAGTTTTATATAACCCACTAACAATCATTCATACGCCTTATGCAGGTAGCCTTAAGTACATGCTTGGAGATATAAAGACTTCAAGTCGATGCTGTAGTCACAATTTTTTTGTGTAATTCCTTGATGTACTCTAGCAATTTATCCTGAGGTGGCATACATTCTTTAATAAGAGGGATCCCAAGGAAATCTTGGAACCAAGAATCGAGTAAAGGCATGGTCTCTACATCAATCAGCTTTATGCCTATGATTTCCGCAGTCATTTGAGCCGAGCATCCAATCCAGCCAGCAGCAATATCCACAAAGCCTATTGTTTCACCCCCAAAAAAGCGCTTCCCCTCAAGACCACTTTCAAGAATCTTCAAATTCTCACGAGCTTCTTTCGCAGCTCTCTCTTGTTCCTCCCCCTTTTTGGTAAATGCAGCCATCAGTGCTGGCACACACTGAAAAGAGTAGACTGATTAATGTTTTTAGAGTTTGAAATAAGAATTTGCTATTCTATGCTAGTTAGCTTAGATGGAAATTGCATGTTAGCATGTACTCATAAACCTGCATGAAAATCTTGTGCTTATTTTAAGATTGTTGTCTTGTAAGAAAAATCTCTATATAAGTCATCTAGTATTTAAATTACCAATAGTCATCCAACTGATGCATGCATTCTTTTTAATGAATAAGAGCATAATTTAAGAGCTATCCCTAATGATCAGGGCTGTGATAGTTGGTGTAACTAGCATAGTAGTTCATATAACTAAGCTCATGGAGAAGGTGGCTTCTTCTCTTACCTTATCATCAACGAATTTGGCCCAGAACTGTGCTTTGGCCCTTTCATATGGATCTATTGGAAGGAGAGGATTCTGCTTCCACACCTCATCAATATATTCAAGAATTATGAGTGACTCTGCCAAGGGTTTATTGTCATGGACAAGGATTGGAATTTTTTTATATACAGGGTTGTACTGCAAGAGCATGGGACTTTTGTTTTGGAGATCCTTTTCCACATATTGGTATTGGATCCCTTTCAGTTTCAAAGCCCACTTTACTTTAAGGGAATAAGGACTTACCCAGTTGCCTAGCAACTTCACAGAGTCTTCAGCCATTCTTAATTTCTACAAAGCAGGCATCTCATGGCAAATTATAGATGTACCTCTCCCAATGTCTAGAAATAAATTTTTCTGAAAGTCAACAAATAAATTTTGAGTAGCAATGTTTGTTTTTAAATAAATATTGACGTCTAGAATAATTTAGCCGCCTTGATGGACTTTTTTTTTCCTGAGCACATGAGAAATGAAAAGAAAAAAAGGGAAGCCAGTGGGAAAACCAATCCCACCATGGATGATGACAACAAAAAGAGACAGTAATCATCAATCAATAAAAAAAAACGTATATATATATATATAAAGAGACTTCATAGGTTCTGCCAAGTGTATATTCTTTGAGATTCTTTTCATTTAGCCTTCCAATCCATCTAAATTTAGCATTTATATCAAATTATTAAGTAATAGCAAATGCATTTATTTTAATGTATTAATAAAATTCAAAAAAATTTGTATACATTTATAAATTTACATGTTTTAAATTGATATAAATGGATTTAAAAAGTCATAGAAAATGTAGGAATAAAATTCAAAGAATTTGTATACATTTATTACATGCTTTGAATTGATACAGATGGATCTTAAAAGTCATAAGAAATATAAGAATTAAAAAAACTTTTCAATTTTCTGCACAAGACTTTAATGCAAAATTGCAAGAGTCAAATTCAATTTATTGGACAAATATTATTTGTCTTCACAGCAATTCATTCAATATATATATATATATATATAAAGAGTAAACATTCATTCAAAAAATATATATATATATATATATAAAGAGTAAACATTCATTCAAAAAATATATATATATATATATAGAAAGAGTAAACATTCGGTCAGGCTATGGCGTAGCCGGCCAATAGGAGACTGCTATGTCATTTTTTTTTAAATATTATTATTTTAATAAAAATATCTCATCATTCTCTCTCTCTTCATGGTCAGTCTCTCCCTCTCTCTCTTCTCACTTCTTCCTTTTCTCTTCTTTCTCTCTCATTCTCACTTTTTCCTTTTCTCTGCCGTTTGTCTCCACCGCTACCACCTTGGTGGTGACCGTAGCCACCATCTCTTTTTCTTTAATTCTCCATAAAAGATTATACTTTACTCTACACTGGCTTGCTTTTAATGAGTCATTTAAATCCCTCTCCAAATCAAACCCAAACCAAAACCCAATCTGAAAGACAAAATTGGAGTGAGAGAAATAGAGAAGAGAGAAGAGAGAGAATCGGAGAGTGAAAGAAGAGAGAGAGGCCGCTATTCCCAGCCACACACCACGCGCCGTCAATGTCGATCCCTAGCCCATAACCCATAACCCATATGCTACCATGGCCCATGACCACTCCACCACGCGCCACAACCATCGGACCACCCTACAACCCAGCAAAAACCCATGCCACAAAACCCACAACCCTAATGCCACCACTGCCATGACCAAGCCAATAGCACTGTGTTGCCACCGTCGAGAGAGATTGGCAGAGAGAGCCCTGATTTAAAGAGGGAGGTTTGAATTTTTAGAGAGAGAAGTCTGAGTTTTTTGAGAGAGAGCTGATGAAACCTAGTCAACAACGATCCATGACCCACGGCTACCGTCGCCTTCAAGGTGGTGGGAGTGGAGACAAACGACAGAGTAAAGGAAAAAGTGAGAATGAGAGATAAAGAAGAGAAAAGGAAGAAGTGAGAAGAGAGAGGTAGAGAGTGACCGTGAAGAGAGAGAGAATGATGAGATATTTTTATAAAAATAATAATATTTTAGAAGGAGATGACGTGGTAGTCTCCTATTGGCTGGCATAAAATACTGATTTTACGCCACAACCAGACCGAATGTTTACTCATGTATAAAAGCAGACCTCATGTGGTAAAGTATGAGGTTTTGCCAAGTGGCACATTATATGACATCCTTCTCATTTAGACTTTCATCTCATCTAAATTTAGCATTTATGTCAAACTATTAAGTAATGGCAAATGCATTTATTTCAATGTATTAATAAAATTTAAAGAATTTGTATACATTTATAACTTTACATGTTTTGAATTGATATGGATGGATATAAAAGTCATGAGAAATGTAGGAATAAAATTCAAAGAATTTGTATACATTTATAACTTACATGCTTTGAATTGATATAGATGGATCTAAAAAGTCATGGAAAAGATAAGAATCAAAAAAACTTTTCAATTTTTTGCATAAGACTAATTTCAATGCAAAATTGCAAGAGTCAAATTCAATTTATTGGGCAAATATTATTTGTCTCCACATCAATTCATTATATATATATATATATATAAAAGCAGATACTTCATGTGAGAAAGTATGAGGTTTTGCCAAGTGGCACATTATACAACATCCTTCTTATTTAAGCTTCCATCTCATCTAAATTTAGCATTTATGTCAAACTATTAAGTAATGGTAAATGTATTTATTTCAATGTATTAATAAAAGTCAAAGAATTTGTATAAATTATAACTTTATATGCTTTGAATTGATATGGATGAATTTAAAAAGTCATGGGAAATGTAGGAATATAATTCAAAGAATTTGTATACATATATAACTTTATATGCTTTGAATTGATACGGATGGATCTAAAAAGTCATGGGAAATGTAGGAATCAAATAAATTTTTCAATTTTCTGCATAAGACTAACTTCAACACAGAATTACAAGAGTCGAATTCAATGAATTGGGCAAATATTATTTTGTCTCCACACTTGTCCAACATAAATCCCCATTTCCAATGGACTTAAAAATTAAACTTCCACAATTTTCTCACAATATTTTTGTTTTTCCTTCTAAGAGGTAGGTTAATTTTCAAAATATTACGTTCGTCTTAAATATTTTGTTTAGATTTTATGTATATGATTTTACTTATGTAGCATTGTAATTTATTTAGGCTTATTTTTTCATATTATGTGCCAATTTATATTTTTGGTTTTCTATATGATGCGAACACTTGGTAAGGATCTATTTTTGGCTGCGTTTAGTTCAATTAAAATTTGGAGGTTAAATTATGATATTATTGCATCACTATGGCATTATTTTTTTTTTTTTTTCTGTTATTGTACCATGAAATTCTAGAAGTTTTTATAGCTAATTGATATATAAAACATAAATAATACAAGAGAGACACCTAGGAACCAACAGGTTTGCAAGCGACAATTTCACTAGGATCTGGTGACATTTCTTAGTTGCATGAATTTGACAAATTTTCTCCCCAATGTATTTAGTTTGAATTTAGTTTTAGTAGAAAACCTCATAGATTAAGTGTGACTAATAATAATACTATTCACAAAATCAATGGGTCATAAATAATTTCTTACAAAATTTATCAAAATGCACCGCACATTGCGCGAGATATCAACTAGTTGTAATTAAGCCAGATTATTTTTGCAAAAGAAGTCTAAACATTGGGCCCACAACAATGATTAATTTTTGTAAACACCGGTCTCATGAGACCATTGTGTGGGGCCCACATGTCAATGAGACAATAGTTTCATGAGACTAGTGGAAAAAATACCACCTCCATAACAAGGGAGCACCAAACTCATTAGCCCAAAAAAAAAAAAAAGATATTTATGAAAAAGGTCTATTTAGGTTAAAGCTTAGGTCCAGTTGTTTCTGTTGTTGGTTAGGGGTAAATAATTATCAAGTGAAACTTAAATACATTGATCAATAAGCCACATAGTTATGCTATATTGCTATATTGACAAAATAAAAAAATACATGAACCTAAGATGTACATAACTACATATAACTTTTATTCTTAAGAGTTCATAGGTTCCCCATGGGTGAACCCAATCTTGCATGTTGCTTTACTAAGTGAGACAAAATCTAGTATCACAATTTATCTCACAACTTTTTTGTCATAATTGTTATGTTGCAAAGTGTGAGTGGTGAAGGAAAAATTGTGGGTTCAGGTGTAACTAATAGGCAACCACTCATAGTCTGCCATGTCAAAGTTGTAACAAAAAGTTATGAAAAAGTGTGTAGTCCTAGAACTACTCACTAATTGAAGCTTAAATTAGATGATCAAGGACAAACCACATATGTTGCCATGCAATTGAACATACTCAAAAATCAAAAAGATGCATCCAATCCTGCACCCCCAACATCACATCACATCACAAAAAAAAAAGCACAAAAATGCACCAAATTGCCGAAAACATGTACTTCCAATATTGCATATATATAATATTGCCTAGTAATTTTGCAATTCTTATTCATCATATTTTGCTAATCTTACATGCATGATATTTATATCAAGAATATCAGCTTAAGTCCATATCCTTTATTGTTTTATTTAACCCATTAACAATCATTCATATGACTTATGCAAGTAGCCTTAAGTACGTGCTCGAAGATATAAAGACTTCAAGTTGATGCTGCAGTCAAAATTTTTTATGTAATTCCTTGCAGTGCTCTAGCAATTTATCCTGAGGTGGCATACATTCTTTAATAAGAGGGATCCCAAGGAAATCTTGGAACCAAGAATCGAGTACAGGCATGGTCTCTGCATCAATCAGCATTATGCCTATGATTTCCCCAGTCATTTGAGCCCAGCATCCAATCCAGCCAGCAGCAATATCCACAAAGCCTATTGTTTCACCCCCAAAAAAGCGCTTCCCCTCAAGACCACTTTCAAGAATCTTCAAATTCTCACGAGCTTCTTTCGCAGCTCTCTCTTGTTCCTCCCCCTTTTTGGTAAATGCAGCCATCAGTGCTGGCACACACTGAAAAGAGTAGACTGATTAATGTTTTTAGAGTTTGAAATAAGAATTTGCTATTCTATGCTAGTTAGCTTAGATGGAAATTGCATGTTAGCATGTACTCATAAACCTGCATGAAAATCTTGTGCTTATTTTAAGATTTTTGTCTTGTAAGAAAAATCTCTATATAAGTCATCTAGTATTTAAATTACCAATAGTCATCCAACTGATGCATGCATTCTTTATAATGAATAAGAGCATAATTTAAGAGCTATCCCCAATGATCAGGGCTGTGATAGTTGGTGTAACCAGCATAGTAGTTCATATAACTAAGCTTATGGAGAAGGTGGCTTCTTCTCTTACCTTATCATCAACGAATTTGGCCCAGAATCGTGCTTTGGCCCTTTCATATGGATCTATTGGAAGGAGAGGATTTTGCTTCCACACCTCATCAATATATTCAAGAATTATGAGTGACTCTACCAAGGGTTTATCATCATGGACAAGGACTGGAATTTTTTTATAAACAGGGTTGTACTGCAAGAGCATGGGACTTTTGTTTTGGAGATCCTCTTCCACATATTGGTACTGGATCCCTTTCAGTTTCAAAGCCCACTTTACTTTAAGGGAATAAGGACTTACCCAGTTGCCTAGCAACTTCACAGAGTCTTCAGCCATTCTTAATTTCTACAAAGCAGGCATCTCATGGCAATTTATAGATGTACCTCTCCCAATGTCTAGAAATAAATTTTTCTAAAAGTCTAAAGATAAATTTTGACTAGCAATGTTTGTTTTTAAATAAATATTGACGTCTAGAATAATTTAGCCGCCTTGATGGACTTTTTTTTTTCCTGAGCACATGACAAATGAAAAGAAAAAAAGGAAAGATGGGGAAATCCAATCCCACCATGGATGATGACAACAGAGAAAGTGAGAAATCATCAATCAATCAATATATTATTATTATTTTATATATAAAAGCAGAAACCTCATGTGGGAAAGCATGAGCTTCTGCCAAGTGGCACATTGTTTAACATTATTTTCTTTTATTGTGGGTTTGGATTCACTCTGCGTTTTACTTTTCAGCATCCCCCCCCCCTTTTTTTTTTTTTTTGTTTCACGCGTTTTAGGGAGACCATTGTCACTGTTCACACCTGTAGCAGCACTGTTCATGCACCTGCAACAGCACTGTTCACGTACTATTCATGGGACCCACAACCACTTTATTCAGAAAAAAATATTAAAAAGGGTCCCATAGCACTATTCATACATTTAAAAATTATTTTGCTATAGTGTTTTCAGTTTCAACAAAAATAAGTTGTATCCAAACGGACCCTTAGCCTTTCAACTCATCTAAATTTAGCATTTATGTCAAACAATTAAGTAATGACAAATGCATTTATTTCAATGTATTAATAAAATTCAAAGAATTTGTATACATTTGTAACTTTACATGTTTTGAATTGATATAGATGGATTTAAAAAGTCATGGAAAATGTAGGAATAAAATTCAAAGAATTTGTATACATTTATAACTTTACATGCTTTGAATTGATAAAAATGGATCTAAAAAGTCATGGGAAACGTAAGAATCAAAAAAACTTTTCAATTTTTTGCATAAGACTAACTTCAACGCAAAATTGCAAGAGTCAAATTCAATTTATTGGGCAAATATTATTTGTCTCCACATCAATTCATTTAATATATATATATATATATATAAAAGCAGAGACCTTATGTGGGAAAGTATAAAGTTTTGCCAAGTGGCACATTGTTTAACATCCTTCTCATTTAGGCTTCCATCTCATCTAAATTTAGCATTAATGTCAAACTATTAAGTAATGGTAAATGCATTTATTTCAATGTAATAATAAAATTCAAAAAATTTGTATAAATTTATAACTTTACATGTTTTGAATTGATATGGATGGATTTAAAAAGTCATGGAAAATGTAGGAATAAAATTAAAAAAATTTGTATACATTTATAATTTTACATGCTTTGAATTGATGCAAATGGATCTAAAAAGTCATGGAAAAGGTAGGAATCAAAAAAACTTTTCAACTTTTTGCATAAGACTAATTTCAATGCAAAATTGCAAGAGTCGAATTCAATTTATTGGGCAAATATTATTTGTCTCCACATCAATTCATTCAATATATATATAAAAGCAGACACCTTATGTGGAAAAGCATGAGATTTTGCCAAGGGGCACATTGTAGGACATCCTTCTCATTTAGACTTCCATCTCATCTAAATTTAGCATTTATGTCAAACTATTAAGTAATGACAAATACATTTATTTCAATGTATTCATAAAAATCAAATAATTTGTATACATTAAACTTTACATGCTTTGAATTGATACGGGTGAATTTAAAAAGTCATGGGAAATATAGGAATATAATTCAAATAATTTGTATACATATATAATTTTACATGCTTTGAATTGATACGGATTGATCTAAAAAGTCATATGGGAAATGTAGAAATCAAAAAAACTTTTCAAATTTCTGTATAAGACTAACTTCAATGCATAATTACAAGAGTCGAATTTAATGAATTGGACAAATATTATTTTGTCTCCACATTTGTCCAACATAAATCCCCATTTCCAATGAACTTAAAAATTAAACTTCCATCATTTTCTCACAATATCTTTGTTTTTCTTTCTGAGAGGTAGGTTAATTTTCAAAATATTATGTTCATCTTAAATATTTTGTTTAGATTTTATGTATATGGTTTTACTTATGTAGCATTGTAATTTATTTAGGCTTATTTTTTCATATTATGTGCCTATTTATATTTTTGGTTTTTTGTATGATGCGTACACTTGGTAAGGATCTATTTTTGGCTACTTTTAGTTCAATTAAAATTTGGAGGTTAAATTGTGATATTATTGCATCACTATGGCATTATTTTTTCTATTGTTGTATCATGAAATTCTAGAAGTTTTATAGCTAATTAATATATAAAACATATATAATACAAGAGAGACACCTAAGAACCAACAGGTTTGTAGGTGACATTTCTTGGTTGCATGAATTAGACGAATTTTCTCCCCAATGTATTTAGTTTATATTTGTTTTAGTAGAAAACCTCATAGATTAAGTGTGACTAACAATAATAGTATTCATGAAATCAATGGGTCATAAATAATTTCATACAAAATTTACCAAATGCACCGCGCATCGTGCAGGATATCGACTAGTTGTAATTAAGCCAAATTATTTTTGCAAAAGAATTCTGAACATTGGGCCCACAACAAGGATTAATTTTCATAAATGCCGGCCTCATGAGACCATTGTGTGGGGCCCACATGTTAGTGAGACAATAGTTTCATAAGACTAGTGCAAAAAATGCCACCTCCATAACAAGGGAGCACCAAACTCATTAGCCAAAAAAAAAAAAAAAAAATATTTTTGAAAAAGGTCTATTTAGGTTAAAGCTTAGGTCTAGTTGTTTCTATTGTAGGTTAGGGGTAAATAATTATCAAGTGAAACTTAAATACATCGATCAATAAGCCACATAGTTATGCTATATTGCTATATTGACCCAAAAAAAAAAAAAAAATACATGTACCTAAGATGTACATAACTACATATACCTGAAAAAAACTATAGATAAATAATAAATTTTATCGAAATCCCTATAGATGAATCGCACGTAGGATGGATCAGAGCTATAATTGGAATATCCACTTTTATTCTTAAGAGTTCATAGGATCCCTGTGGGTGAACCTAACATACCCAATCTTGCATGTTGCTTTACTAAGTGAGACAAAATTTAGTATCACAATTTATCTCACAACTTTTTTGCCATAATTGTTATGTTGCAAAGTGTGAGTGGTGAAAGAAAAATAGTGGGTACATGTGTAACTAATAGACAACCACTCACAGTCTGCCATGTCAAAGTTGTAACAAAAAGTTGTGAAAAAGTGTGTAGTCCTAAAACTACTCACTAATTGAAGCTTAAATTAGATGATGAAGGACAAGCCACATATGTTGCCATGCAATTGAACATACTCAAAAATCAAAAAGATGCATCCAATCCCTCACCCCCAACATCACATCACAAAACAAAAGCACAAAAATACACCAAATTGCCGAAAACATGTACTTCCAATATTGCATATATATAATATTGCCTAGTAATTTTGCAATTCTTATTCATCATATTTTGCTAATCTTACATGCATGATAGTCATATGAAGAATATCAGCTTAAGTCCATATCCTTTATTGTTTTATATAACCCACCAACAATCATTCATACACCTTATGCAGGTAGCCTTAAGTACGTGCTCGGAGATATAAAGACTTCAAGTCGATGCTGCAGTCAAATTTTTTTTGTGTAATTCCTTTATGTGCTCTAGCAATTTATCCTGAGGTGGCATACATTCTTTAATAAGAGGGATCTCAAGGAAATCTTGGAACCAAGAATCAAGTAAAGGCATGGTCTCTGCATCAATCAACTTTATGCCTATGATTTCCCCAGTCATTTGAGCCCAGCATCCAATCTAGCCAGCAGCAATATCCACAAAGCCTATTGTTTCACCCCCAAAAAAGCACTTCCCCTCAAGACCACTTTCAAGAATCTTCAAATTCTCATGAGCTTCTTTCACAACTCTTTCTTGTTCCTCCCCCTTTTTTGTAAATGCAGCCATCAATGTTGGCACACACTGAAAAGAGTGTAGACTGATTAATGTATTTAGAGTTTGAAATAAGAATTTGCTATTCTATGCTAGTTAGCTTAGATGGAAATTGCATGTTAGCATGTACTCATAAAGCTACATGAAAATCTTGTGCTTATTTTAAGATTGTTGTCTTGTAAGAAAAATCTCTATATAAGTCATCTAGTATTTGAATTACCAATAGTCATCCAACTAATGCGTACATTCTTTTTAATGAATAAGAGCATAATTTAAGAGCTATCCCCAATGATCAGGGCTGTGATAGTTGGTGTAACCAGCCAGGGCCGGCCTAAGGCCTAGGCCATGGCCTAAGGCCCCCTGACATAAAAAACCTCCAAATATTGTGCGGTAAGTTTTTTTTTTTTTTTTTAATTAAAGAAAAAGTGTGAGTTAGGTGTATATTTTATCCCAATATTAAGAAGGCCTTAAATATTAGAGTTATGCTAGTATATTACAATTTTTATTACATAGGTCTTACAAATTGATATGTCACCAATGAAGTAATTCAATACTCATTTATTATTTTGTTGAAGTGCCACCTCATTGTCACATTAGTTTGTAAGTTTTTTGTAGTAAAATTTGTAACAAGTTTAGCATTTTCTCCACACACACACACAAAAACCGTGTATGAAAAATGCTAAAGCCAATACAAATTTTAGGGAAAAAATTTACAAACTGATGTGACAAGAATATGATCGGTGTTACTTAGATACTTAAATAATATAATAAAATGAATGTTTGAATAACTTTTCTTTTATTGGTGATATGCCAATTTGTAAACCCTATATAGCAATTATCATTAGCTTACTTTGGGTGAATTAGTCATATTAATAAGTAAGAATTAATAATAGATTTGAAATTAAATAAAAATAAGTAAATATTATTTAGGTGATATTTAGATGTAAAAAGAACCCTATAAAATTCTTGTCTTAGGCCTAAAACAATCTTGGGCCGGCCCTGTAACCAGCATAGTTCATATAAATAAACTCATGGAGAAGGTGGCTTCTTCTATTACCTTATCATTGGCAAATTTGGTCCAGAACCGTGCTTTAGCCCTTTCATATGGATCTATTGGAAGGAGAGGATTCTACTTCCACACCTCATCAATATATTCAAGAATTATGAGTGACTTTGCCAAGGGTTTATCATCATGGACAAGGACTGGAATTTTTTTATAGACAGGGTTGTACTGCATGAGCATGGGACTTTTGTTTTGGAGATCCTCTTCCCCATACTGGTACTGGATCCCTTTCAGTTTCAAAGCCCACTTAACTTTAAGGGAACAAGGACTTACCCAATAGCCTAGCAACTTCACAGAATCTTCAACCATTCTTAATTTCTACTATGCAAGTGTCTACATTATCTCATGGCAATTTATAGATGTACCTCTCCCGAGGTCTAGAAATAAATTTTACTGAAAGTCTAAAAATAAATTTTGACTCGCAATGTTTGTTATTAAATAAATATTGACGTCCATAATAATTTAGCCGCCTTGATGGACTATTTTTTTTCTTTTTTCTTTTTTCTGAGCACATGACAAATGAAAAGAAAAAAAGAGAAGACAGAGGGAAAATCAATCCCACCATGGATGATGACAATAGAAAAAGAGAGAAATTGTAATTAAGTTAGATTATTTTTGCAAAAGAAATCTGAACAGTAGGCCCACAACAAGAATTTTAATTGTTGTAAACATGCCGGTCTCATGAGACCATTGTGTGGAGCCAACATGTCAGTGAGACAATGGTTTCATGAGACTAGTGCAAAATATACCACCTTCATAACAAGGGAGGTGATTTCTTCAGTAACTGAGCCAAACAATTCCTATATTTGGAAATCTTTGGGATGAAATCTGACATATAATTAACAATTCTAAGGAACTGTTGTATTTGCTTGGCACCTGTGAGCTAGTCTGGAAATTCACCAAGAGAGACGGCTATGTGAGGTTGCAAAGTATACTTTCCATCTGAAATATTTACTCCCAAAAAGTCTATGATCCAGATGGAACCAAGAAGCAGGTTTCCTCGGCAGAAGCAGCTTTAAACTGGCAAGCAGAAAATGCTGTGGCTCAAAACCAAGTTCTTTCAAAGATTCTGGATAATCAACAAAAGATGGCTGAGGTAGTCACTCATACCTTTTCATCCTCAAAGTCCCTTATTGAGGATTTGAAAAAGAAAATCACAGCAGTTGAACAAGAATTGGCAACCATTACAGCCACAGTCAGAGATCTATCTGTCTCAGCACCAAACACATTAGCCAAAAAAAGAAGAAGATGTTTATAAAAAAGGTCTATTTAGGTTAAAGTTTAGGTTCAGTTGTTTCTGTTGTAGGTTAGGGGTAAATAATTATCAAGTAAAATTAAATACATCGATCAATAGGCCACATAGCTATACTATATTGCTATATTGACACCAAAAAAAAAAAAAAAAAAAAACCTACGTGAACCTAAGATGTACATAACTACATATACCTAAAAAAAACTAAAGCTATACTATATTGCTATATTGACACCAAAAAAAAAAAAAAAAAAAAAACCTACGTGAACCTAAGATGTACATAACTACATATACCTAAAAAAAACTATAGATAAATTTTATCCAAATCCCTATGGATGAATCCAAGTAGGATGGATCAGAGCTGTTCTTGGAATATCCACTTCTATTCTTAAGAGTTCATAGGTTCCCTATGGGTGAACCCAACATACCCAGTCTTGCATATTGCTTTACTAAGTGAGACAAAATCTAGTACCACAATTTATCTCACAACTTTTTTGCCATAATTGTTATGTTGCACAGTGTGAGTGGTGAAGAAAAAATGGTGAGTTCATATGTAAGTAATAGACAACTACTCACAGTCTATCATGTCAAAGTTGTAACTAAAAGTTGTAAAAAAGTGTGTAGTCCTATAACTACTCGCTAATTGAAGCTTAAATTAGATGATGAAGGACATGCCACATATGTTGCCATGCAATTGAACATACTCAAAAATAAAAAAGATCCATCCAATCCCTCACCCCCAACATCACATCACAAAACAAAAGCACAAAAAAACACCAATTTGCCAAAAACTTGTACTTCCAATATTGCATATATATAATATTGCCTAGTAATTTTGCAATTCTTATTCATCAGATTTTGCTAATTTTACATGCATGATATTCATATCAAGAATATCAGCCCAAGTCCATATCCTTTATAGTTTTATATAATTCACTAACAATTATTCATACACCATATGCAGGTAGCCTTAAGTATGTGCTCAGAGATATAAAGACTTTAAGTCGATGCAGCAGTCAAAATTTTGTGGAATTCCTTGTTGTGCTCTAGCAATTTATCCCAAGGTGGCATACATTCTTTAATAAAAGGGACCTCAAGGAAATCTTTGAACCAAGCATCAAGTAAAGGCATGGTCTCTGCATCAATCAGCTTTATGCCTATGATTTCCCCAGTCATTTGAGCCCAGCATCCAATCCAACCAGCAGCAATATCACAAAGTCTATTGTTTCACCCCCAAAAAAACGCTTCCCCTCAAGACCACTTTCAAGAGTCTTTAAATTCTCACGAGTTTCTTTTGCAGCTTTCTCTTTTTCCTCCCCCTTCTTGCTAAATGCAGCCATCACTGCTGGCCCACACTGAAAAGAGTAGACTGATAAATTTTTTTAGAGTTTGAAATAAAGAATTGGTTATTCTATGGTAGTTAGCTTAGATGGAAATTGCATGTTAGAGTGTTTACATCAATGCAAAATAGAAAAAGGTATCAATTTTACACATTTAACCTCCAAAATCACTCACATTAGTCAAGCTAAAAATGTGTAAATTTGCAAAATTGTTATAGTAATGGTTTAAATTTATGCTAACACTATTCATTTTGCATATAGTTTATTATCATTTTGTTACGTATCCCGAGGCCGAAGGAATAGAGTAAATGGTAGTTATTGTATATGAAAAAAGATGAACAATTAAAAAATCATGAAAATTTGATATTTTAATGTAATGTAAAATAGATAATTTGATGTTGAGTGTTTTAAAAAAAGAATATGTAAAATAAATAACTAAATAAAAGTTCTTATGCTAAAATAGATGAAATTTTTTGCTTGAGTTAATGTGAATGTTCTTAGAATGTAATCATAGAGCTGCATAAAAATCTTATGCTGATTTTAAGAAGTAAGAAAAATCTCCATATAAGTCACCTGATATTTGAATTACCAATAGTCCTCCAACTGAAGCATGCTTTCTTTTCAATGAATAAGAGCATAATTTAAGAGCTATCCCCAATAATCAGGGGTGTGATAGTTGGTGTGTAACCAGCATTGTAGTTCATGTAACTAAGCTCATAGAGAAGGTGGCTTCTTCTCTTACCTTGTCTTTGGCAAATTTGGCCCAAAACCATGCTTTGGCCCTTTCATATGGATCTATTGGGAGGAGAGGATTCTGCTTCCACACCTCATCAATATATTCAAGAATTACAAGTGACTCTGCCAAGGGTTTATCATCATGGACAAGGACTGGAACTTTTTTATAAACAGGGTTGTACTGCAAGAGCATGAGACTTTTGTTTGGGAGATCCTCTTCCACATACTGGTACTGGATCTCTTTCAGTTTCAAAGCCCACTTAACTCTAAGGGCAAAAGGACTTCCCCAATAGCCTAGCAACTTCACAGAGTCTTCAGCCATTCTTAATTTCTACTAAGCAGGTGTTTATATTATTTCATGGCAATTTATAGATGTACCTCTCCCAATGTCTAGAAATAAATTTTGACTCGCAATGTCTGTTTTTAAATAAATATTGATGTCTTGAATAATTTAGCCGCCTATATAGAAATAAATTTTGACACAGCAATGATTGTTTTTAAAGGATTCTGTCAGTGCAAACTATACGACTAGAGGAAGATAAGATTATGGATAGGTTAATTAATCGAGTGAGGAAAATAAATGATTGTGTGTTGTAAGATTTATTCTTTAATTTGTATTAAGCTGATATGGCACAATATAACTGAAAGATGTAAAACCTGAGTTTTATACCCCGTCTTAATAGAATTTGCACTTTAAATACATTGATCAATAAGCCAGATAGTCATGCCATATTGCTATATTGACAAAAAACTACATGAACCTAAGATGTACATACACCTTAAAAAACTATGCATAGTAAGTTTTATCCAAATCTCTATGGATGAATCCCACGTAGCAAAATAAGGATGAATCAGAGCTATTCTTGTAATATCCACTTCCATAGATTCCCATGGCTATGGGTGGTGAACCCAACGTACCCAGTTCTGCACATTGCCTTACTAATTGAACCTTAAATTAGATAATCAAGGGACAAGCCACATATCACATATGTTGCCATGGACTTGAACATACTAAAAAATCGAAAAGATGCATCCAATCCCTCACCCCAATATCACATCACAAGACAAAAGCACAAAAATAGACCAATTGCCGAACACAATTACTTCCTGTGGGTCAAAACTAAATTGCAAATAGGACAAAAAAAAGATCTTTCTATTATTGAATATAAGCAAAAAGCAACATTCCTGTAAATTGTAAAGTAACATATAAAAGAAGTTTACAACAATTAGTGAGTCAGTTAACTGATAATTTGGCTTCGTTGTGCCCACCTCATAGTCAGATGACAAAGCCTTGGGAGACTGAAAATGCTGCCTTCTCGACAAAAAAATTGCGCATGTAATAACAGCAACTCACAGTGCTTCCCAAGACCAAATTCCCATCATTTTATAAGAACAAAATTTGTGCTTTCTTCTCCTGATTTTTCCACAAGACGTGCATGGAATGGAACTAATGCAATATTTTAAGCCTAAATTACTGTAAAGAGGCCAGTGCACGTGCAACATTTTGAGAAATTCGATCATGTATTGGCTCCTGCACGAAAAAAGCAAAATTCTGGTTTTATTTATGACAAATTTTTTTTTTTTTTAAATGCTCCTATTTATGACATATAACAGTAATAATATATGTCATTGATTTACCTCCATCAATGGCATCTCGAATTTTGATTTTGTTATTGTCTCGTACAAGAAAATGTATCTGTCAACATAAAGCGTTCCCAACATAAATGAATGAGAGATACACACCATTTGAATAAAAAAAGTTTGAAAGTTAGTACACAATCTTAAAGAGTGAATCTACAAACGCATTATTGAAAATAAGTCTCAATTATAAACATCATGGTCAGCTTTTTTGTAACAAAATTGACTAACTATTGATGGTGTAACATATTCATTACCAATAAAAGACCAGGCAGTACACACAGCTGCCCCACGTGCAATAAAGACAAAGGTGAGCTTCCTTATAGGCCAGAAAAATACACAAGACGTGCTAATCACCACCTCATAAGTTTCCTTAAACAGGTCTTGTTCAACAAAATTCACCTAAGAAAATCATTTATTTAGGCGAGAAAACCAATATTACCCTGATTTCATTATTGGTTCCTTTGCAGATCAGAACAAAGGTTCTCCATGTAGAACATCTTACGATATATTTGTGAGTTTACTTGAATCTCTTTAAGAGTTTCAAAAGCCTCTAGCATGGGCTGACCAAGAAGGTTATGAGCTACTTACCCTCCCAAGTCCTCCCCCCCACCCCCCAAAAAAAAAAAAAAAAAAACCAGAGTACCCCCCCAAGCCCCCCCCCCCCCCCCCCAAAAAAAAAAAAAAAAAAACCAGAGTGCGTATGAGCAATGAGCACAGAGATTATGTTCAGCTCAAGTTTCGCTCATGGGTTACATGATTGCTTATTTAACATCACATAACATATCACTTTCAATTTACACACAGCTAGCATCCAAGGCATCAGTGGCTCATGGTCACTGGAGCAGTCAGACAAGGAATTAAATGCCTAATTCTTACGGATCACGGTAATGCCTAATTCTTACGGATCATGGTCACTAGCATGATCCTTGGAGTGGTCCTACTTCTTTGAAAGAATCACATCTGGAATTGTTTGCTTGTTCTGTGGATAATGAAGCTAGGATTTCTGATATGGTTGACATTACACCTGATGGGGTGATAGAAGTTGGAACTTACTCTTCCACCGTGAGTTTCAGGATTGGGAGACAGTAGAGGTGTCAATGTTTGACCCAACCCGCAAACTCAGCACGAACCCGACACAGGTTTTTGCTGGTTAGGGTTAGGCCTTAGCGGGTTTGGATCATAAATAAGTCTACCCGAAAGCGACATAATAAGAAACAAGTCATAAGCAGGTCAACCCACGTAACCCGCAATAGACACATTTAATACACCAATTAATTTGTGTCAACCTAAAATGACTCATTTAATACAATCTGTTTAACTCGTATAACAAATAAATATTCATTTTATTTTAGATTTGTCAAATACCATTTATATCCAATCTATATTTTAAACTTAAAAAGAAAAGTAGGTAATTACAAAAACTTACAAGGGATATAATTGAAAATTGAAATTTTACAAACCCTAAATCTCTAAACCTTCTTATATTTTTGTAAAAAACTTATTTCTAGATGGATGTTATATGTTTGTTGAACTATATTATTTTAAATATGGATTGAAAACTTGAAATGTATACACTACTTTTGGGATGTTAAAAAAAAAATATTTCTAGATAGATGTTATATTTAATATTAAGCAAGTTGAAATGGGATGTCAACCCAACACAACCCATTTATTAAGTGCGTCAAGCGGGTTGGGTCAAGTCAACCCGCCTTATTAACAGGTCGGGTTAGGGTTAAAGGATCATAACACGATTATTAAATGGATTGGGTTCGGGTTCAATCATTTGTCAAATACTCCTACCTTGACAGGACACGAACCCAACACGCTAACCCGAATTAACACCGCTAGGAGACAGCAAGGTTTTATGCTTTCTTTGTGCATATCTCATCCAAAATACCTATGGGAGGTGATGATACCATGGTTTGGCAATTGAATCGTAGTGGTGCCTTTGATGTGCGTTCTTTTTATAAATCATTATTGAAAGCTCCGTTGGTTTTTTTCCCATGGTAATGCATTTGGAGTGTTAAGGTTCCTAGAAGGGTGTCTTTTTTCTTATGGACAACTGCTAGGGGTAGGATTCTCACAATAGATAACCTTGTCAAGAAGAACTTGCCTCTTGTTAATTGGTGTTACCTATGCCGATGTGAGGAGGAAACTGTGGATCATTTATTACTACATTGCAAGTTTGTCCATACCTTGTGGAGTGAAGTCTTCTACTTGTTTGGGGTATAGTGGGTGATGCCGAAGATAGTAGTCTCTCTACTTTCTACATGGTGGAATTGGTTGGGCATTCATTCTTCCAATGTTTGGAATATGGTACCGAGTGTCTTATGTGGTTAACTTGGAAGGAACGCAATGCCCAAACTTTTGAGAACACTGAAAGAACTGTGGACCTGTTGAAGTCTTTACTAACTAGGATTTTGTTTGAGTGGTCTCGTATTTGGGGTTTTACACATTGTACTTCTTTGCTTGATTTCATTAATTCTATTAGCTTTTCCCTTTGATTTGTTTGTATCCATTTTTTTTGCAGTGAGTTTATAGTAAACTCATTGTACTTTTATTATCAATAAAGATTCTATTACCTATCAAAAAAAGAGATGCCCTAAAATTAAGAGGGAGAGGGGAGAGAGACCATATGGACCAGAATATAATTACAACAATAAATTAAATATTAATTAAAAAAAAAAAAAAAACATAGAGAGATGAGAAAGACATTATAGAATATAAATACTGGAGAATGACTGTATAACTGCTGTTATTAATGGCCACAGTGGCCTCATTCCTACGGACATTAACCATATATTATTGGCTAATTTCATCATTATTTATTTATTTGTAAAAGCATAATACTTGAAGCCTGAGGAAATAACAGAAAAGACATACCGCCAGGCTAGTTCACAAACAAGATCTGCAGGAGCATCAGGGAGGACCTAAATATTGTATCACCACAGTGACATTAGATGCTTACGCATATGCACAAAACTCAAGAAGCAAATTCAATAGGACTTAAGAACATGAAATACCTCATCTTCATATGGATTGCAATGATCTTTGAACCACAACCGCAGGAACTCCTATATTAAATTTTAATCCACCATTAGTAGTCTACAAGACATACAGAGTCCTACCAGACTGAAAAGGTCACATGTTGTACATGACAGATGTATACATCCGTGAAACCTTACATTAACACACGCACAAGTTATTATGCTACAGAGGTAATTAGCAAACATCACATAACAAATAACAAACCTTATCAACATTTTCAGGTTCAAGACCATTCTGAAAGCGTTCGTCATAAGAATTGGCAATCCAATATCTGCTTGAATCGGGAGTATGCACCTAAAATTTCAAAACAAGAAATGTAATCCAATCACGATAATATTACTTTGTGTGAGTATGAGGGTGTATGTGTAAGAGAGAAACAGAGATCAGTGCTTCAAAGGAGATGACAAACCTCATCAATTAAAACAACTGAACCATCATTTGCCTTTCCAAATTCATATTTAGTGTCTACCAGTATCAAGCCATGTTCCAAAGCAATGCGCTGCAATATTAACCAAATGATCAAGCAGGTTAATTTTGCAATTATAAAAAGGCCACATACAAATAAATATGATTGATAGTGTGATTAATGCAATCCCATGATATGAACAATTACATCTCAATGAGATCACGACCACAAAAATTAGGAATAGAAGCTAACCAACAAAGCTTATATACCTGTCCATATTCAAACAAGCTCAATGCTTTCCTACTTGCTTCATCATAATCAGCTTGAGTCATCAGTCCGCGTTTAACTATCTGTGAGACAAATGCACCACATGAGCCACCCAAGCTAGCTAGAAAAATCATTTTAAGCACATTAGTGAAGCTTGCTGAAAGATATGATACCAAGGTCATTCCATCACAAGATACCAAAAAATAGACAAAATAACAAAAACCACCTATATTTAGCCATAAGAATGTTGAGATGTGCTTTCCAATTTGTTTTACTACCAACAGGATTAATAATCATAAATCATTAGCTATTCGACTGAATGAATCAGAAAACAGTTCACTATAAATTTTTGGTCCAAATCTTGATCTTTTGAGTTTCGACTTTAAAACTTTACTTATCTTGTCAGCCTGACAGCTAATAGCTCTTTTTGTCTTTCATGAATTATTTCACTTGATTCTTTCTTTGTTTTTCCTTCAAAAGTATGGTTTTTTTTTTTTGGATAGATAAGAAAGATTTATATTCAGAAAACTACATTATACAAAGAAGCACAAATTCAAAAGTATTGTAGTTGTGACTATAAATTGTACATAATGACAGAAACAGAAGAGACTGATGATATCAAAGAGATCAAACCTCATCTGGAGTTACAGGGACATCATGATCAGCTGCCTTAGTTGTTGGTGTGAGTATATTTTCAGGAAGCTTTTGGCTTTTTACCAAGCCTTAATACATATTAAGAGACCATCAGATAGGGAATGAAAATAATTAGATAAAAAGGATAGTGAAACATAGATTGATATTGCACCATCTGGGAGAACATTGCCACAGTAATTTCGGACACCATTCTTGTAGACTGTCCATAATGATGTGTCGGTACTTCCAGTCACATAGCCTCTAACTACAAATTAGAAGCATATTTGGTGTCAATTGAAGAGTTGATGGTCTAACAAACAAATGGGAAAAGGATGGTTAGTTGGCTACAAGAAACCGTGTCTTAAAAGTATGCCATACTGAAAAAGAGGAGGTGGTATCTTGTGTAACAGTTGGATACAACGCTCCTCTCACATAGGATGGGTCCCATGCTTGTGAGTCCATGTCCATGTGAGAGGGCTGTTGTATGCAACAATTATACAAGATAATAAATCATAAAATAGAAGTATTAACAGACCATGACATGCATAAATCTGAAAAACAATACACTTCCCATGCAACCAGGATTGGGAAAATGATTTATTAAAAAAATAAAACCAACCAACAATCAAGAAGATCAACTTTAATAGATAGTTTTCTGAAATAAGACCAATTGAGATTAGATTGATCATTTAGGACCTCATTACAACAAATTACAGGCCATAGTTATGGTTTAATATTCGCTGTAGGGGGGAGGGGGGTGGATTATACCCACCTCTCTTGAGGTTTTACGAAATGATACTCCCATCAAATTACAGATGAAAATGACACTCCTAGGTTTTTTATAGTGCAACAGATAAGTGCACCCTCTCACACTGTGACTTCCCTAACAGAATTTTTTTATTTTTTATTTTTTATATATAAAATTTTCTACTCATTCATATAAACCTCAAAGGGGGAGTGTTGTTCATCTAAGAACCTCGAGGAATGTCATCTTGTCCATTGTTTGGGTACGCTGAATAATTTTTAAAACTGAAATATCCGTTAGGAAAGCCATAGTGTGTGAGAGAGAATAAAATTATCAGTTACATTTATACAAACCTCAAGGAGTGTCACCTTCAAGAATTTTGGAGATAATATTTCACGAAACCTCAATTGCATTGGTGTAGTTTACACCCAAAAAATAAAATGTTAGTAAGCCGAAAGAAAATATAAACCAGTAGAATTCTAATTACTCACCAACAAATTCAACAGGAAAAACAGAACATTTCTTTGCAATCGTAACATTTTTATCCGGTGAAGACACAACTGCATTCGAAGTTATGTGTCGAGTTTTGTCAAACCACCACAAACTCGTCTCGTTCAGAACCTAAAAAAAATAAGAATGTCTTTTACTAACACTCTTGCTAACCTCAATTTTCTTTTCCCATAAGTAAAAATCCAACTATAACCAGTAAATAAAAATAAAAAACCTGGCCCTTGAAGGGAATGGAAGCAAGAATTCTGTCAAAAGCGCTTTGCCGATCAGTAGTGACAAGAACAAGATAGTCCCCACTATCATAAATATCTCTAACCTAAACACACACACACACACACACACACAACAAATAGTAGAGTGAGTGAATTTCTGGATAATAATACAATAGAATGAAGTTTTGGTGTTAGAGTTGAAAAGGGTTTACCTTGCCTCTGGTTTTGGATTTGAGGCCAGGGACAGTGAGGTGGAGATTGGTTTCAGAGAGACAATTAGACAAGGAGCTTTTGATTGACCCAAAAAGCTCATCTTTGCGACTGCTACTGATGAGAGAGTCCAATGAGAGTGGTGGGTGGTCTTGGTTTTGGCTTGACGTCACTGAGGCAGAGATTGTTGTGAGTTTTTGGAATCTGGGTCTTGTTTTGAAGGTAAAGATTGAAGGGAAAGATGGGTCTTTTATTGGGATTTTGGGGTTGATGAGGGTTTTGGGTGGGTTTAAGCTAGACATACATTGAGACATTTTTTTTTTTTTCTCTCTTTCCTTCAGTGTTTGTAACCTTTTCAAGACAAACAATCAGATCAGGACAACCGCCTCCGTCGCCGTCGCTGATGGAAGTTTTCGCTTCCGGCCACCGTGTCCTTCACACTGGAGTTCCTCTTCGTCGCAAAGTGGGTCAGTGGTCAGTGGCGAGCCTGGGCGGTCTCTGTCTCTCGGTCTCTCTCTCTCTCTCTCTCTATCTTTTTTCTTCTTTTTTTTTTTTTTTTTTTTTTTCCTGAATTTGGTTTGGGTTGTAAAAATTTTTTTTTTTTTTTTTTTTTTTTTTTAGAATGTAGTAGAATTTTAATTTTCTTGAAACTTAGATAATAAAATTTTACCTAAATTATCTTATGAGGCGTTTGATACAGGGTAATATTTTACGATTTTCAGGAATATTTAAAGATTCTTATTTTTTTTTTTTGAGTAAAAAAAATTCTCATATTTAGTTGCAAATCATACTAGGAAATCAGATGTCAAGGAATCTGGATTCCTCCTTTTAGTAGGAATGTGGATTTCCTTTAAAATAGGTGGGTATCCAAATTCCCAAGTTTAAAGAAAATTGTATTTTTTATAAATTGACAATTTTAACACTTTTTCCTTATCATTTAAGCAATTGAGATAAAATATAAAACAAATCAGTAATATATTTTCCTTTTTCTTTATCTCTTTCCGCCTAAACAACATTATCTTTTCCTGCCAAAACAAACAACATTATCTTGTCCACCAAAACAACATAATGCGTATTTGTTTCAACTTTTCCAACCCAAAAAGCCCGTTTTTAAAAAAACAAATACAAAAAGCCCATTTGGTTAGGTATAAAACGCAACTCTTTGGAAAAAGTTGAGTTTTTGGTT
This sequence comes from Quercus suber, assembly GCF_002906115.3. Taxonomy (NCBI): domain Eukaryota; kingdom Viridiplantae; phylum Streptophyta; class Magnoliopsida; order Fagales; family Fagaceae; genus Quercus; species Quercus suber. The sequence goes on from NW_027069660.1 coordinate 396,415, forward strand.
TCTGAAGAGAATGCGCAATGCCATAAAGGAGCTCTAAGTTGCATTTTGGAAAAAGTCTGTGCACGTTGAATCAACTATCCGTTGGATTCTGTGGAATTTACCAAATTACCCTTCCATAAATCAGAAGATGTCCTCAGTTCTCACGCCAAATTACCCTTGCTGCCTGTTTGTTTCATCTCATCTCTCTGCCTCAAATGGTGGTGCTGAAGTGGGTCTTGATTCTTGATGAGCCATGAGGCAAAGCCTCACTACAAGAAGGAAACTATGACTCACAAAAATCAATTTGCGTGGGTGTGGGCTGAGAGAGGTATTGAATATTTTTGGTGAAATTAAGAGAAATTACCTGTGAAGATCAAGATGAAGAAGTGTGTGGGTGTGGACTGTGTGGCTGAATGTGTGGAGGAAAGTAGAGAGAGAAAAAAGAAATAATATGTTCTAGAATGAGAGTGGACGGATTCTAGAAGCTTGATTTTCTAGTGTGTTCTAGTGAAGAAGAAAAGTATAAAGAAAAGTCAAAAGTGAAGATAGGGAGAAGTAAAGAATACATGTGTGGAGGAGAAAAAAAGAGGGAAAAAATAATAATAAACGCGTGGATAAAAGAAAAAGAGATAAAGAATAAATAAAATAAAGAATAAAAAATTAAAACTAAGAAAGGCTACTATAATATTTTCACAATAAATCTTAAGTGGTGGGTTGTTATTACCTAATACTAGTGAAAAAAAATTTTAAGTGGTGTGTTCAAATTAAAATCAGTAACAACTTAACAAGTATGATTTGTTGTGAAAATATTGTAAAAATATTTTTACAACAAATTTTAGTTAACAATAAATTATTATTGTTGTTATTATTATTATTAAGTAGTTTTTTTTTTTTTTTTGAGTAAGTATTATTAAGTAGTTGATTTAAGTATGAAATAAATCTCCTTATATATACATTGTCATTTTTGGTAATTTACAACTCGAACCGTCACTTTTATAAGTTCTAACCAAACATTCAACTTTTTCAAAAAATACTTTTTAACGGTTTTTACCAAATACTCAGTTTTTTAAAAAGAGCCCAATTTCATACCGCACTTTTTAAAAACTCCACTTTTTCAAAAAACCAAGTTTTAAAAAGCTGAACCAAACTCACCCATAAACAGATAGACAACTTTGTTGATATATTCATTAACAAAGTTCTATTTAGGTTTCATGTATGAAAAAAAAAAAAAAAAAAAATTAATGTTAGACTATAGTTTTAATAAATTTGTCATAATTTATAGTTTATATTTTGTTTTTCATTANTTGCTTGATACTATTGCGATACTTGATGGATCATATCTGGATGTGCTTGATATCCATGGAAGCCTCTTAGATGCTCTCACTGTCAAATATTTGGTCATACTCTAAGTGCTTACTAGAAAAAAGAAAACACCATATATTTGGAGAATCCTTTCTATTAAAGAAAACACCATATGTATTATCCTGTGCTCAATTACAGTTCGATGAAGGGATTTTTTTTTTGGCAGGGTCTTTTTATTGTTACCTAACATATTTGCGGTTTGGTTGGTTTGCAGGAAAATGGTAACCAGTATGTCAAGATGGGTAAAAAACATTACTCTGATGCTATTGATTGTTACACAAGGGCAATTAATCAGAAGGTTTTAAGCGACTCTGAGCAGTCAATTCTCTTCTCAAATAGAGCCCATGTGAATTTGCTGCTAGGAAATTACAGACGCGCTCTAATGGATGCTGAGGAGGCAATTAAGCTTTGCCCGACAAATGTCAAGGTGGTAATTTTTATTTTTGTTTACTCTGCTAGATGCTTTTTGTCTAAAATGGCAGGGATTTTAGCTTTGTCTTGGTTCTTTTGTTTTGATGATGTATGAATTTTGATCAGGCACTCTACCGAGCTGCCAAAGCATCTTTGTCATTGAACTTGTTGGTTGAAGTGAAATCATTTTGTGAAAAGGACTTGAACATGATCCAAACAACAAAGAACTAAAGAAGCTTGCAGAGGAGATTGATTTACGGAGGTTAGAACATCAACAGCGTGAGGCTCAAGTTTCCAGGGCTGTTGCTGGGGCTAAGGTTTGACAACTGCACTATTCAAAACATATCTTGTTTAATACCTTGAGGCTCATACTCCCCTTTCCCCTACTGAAACATTGCAGGATCTTGTTTCCGCGATTGAAGATAGAGGATTGAAGATTGGGAAGGCTATGTTTCAAGAACTTACCAGATTAAGAAAGCCAACATTAGATAATAATAATATTCTTCACTGGCCGGTTCTTCTTCTGTATGCAGAGGTTATGTCCAGTGACTTTATCGAGGACTTCTGTGAGACTGACATGTTTTCAGCTCATCTTGACATGATATCCTTTTCAGTAGAGTGCTTTATATACATTCCTTTTTGGTTTTTTTTTTTTCCTTTCTCCTTTGGGGGTGGGCCCCGGGAAGAGAATCTACTTTTAGAAAAGTTTAGTTATGAATTTTGTGTATGATATTTTATGTGCTTTCTGTGATCTCCTTAGCTTTCAAACATGTTTTCAGATACTTGTCCACCTTTGCCTTGGGACAAAGAGAACAATTACACCCGTGAATCTATTGAGTTATACTATGAGGTAAGCACTTGTATATGATTCTGATTTCAGTGACTACTATTGCCTTTTCAACATTTTGGTAATTAGTGTTTCCTTTTTTTTTTTTTTTAATTATAAATTTTTACAAAAAGATGTCAAAGTATTGTGTGACATTGAACACATTAAACAGGTTCCCTCTATGTTTGGTTTTGTCATATCATATATGTTTCTCTAATTCCTTGGCTAAGTCAAATATAATTAACAATTTGTTAAGTTTCTGTTGAATGTTGGGTTGAGATCAATGTGTTAGGATGGACTTAGGTAGGTGTTTGGCATGACTATTTAGATGTTAGATTCGTCTATGTCCTTAATTTGTTAATGACCTCTAGTTCAAAGGACACGTCCTTCCATAAGAACAAGTTGGAGGGCATGTTATAAGTTCAAGACCCACCATTATTCCCCCTCTCTAAAGTAGCAGAAGTTTTATTAATAGAAGTGACACTTCTGTTAACTTTATTGTCTCATTGGGCTAGCTAACTTTGATCTTTGGCCTCGCATGAGCTACTCAAAATGGCTAACTTTGATCTTTAGCCTAATGTGAGCCACTCAAACAAAAGTGACTCACATGTCTCACTTTATGTCCTCTTCAGCCTTTTTTTAAATTTTTTTCCCTTTTTTGGTAATTTATTTTGTTGCAGCTTATGCTGCATTACGCAAAACAAAAAGTTCTTCAGCTGCAGTATTGTGACAAAACCCTTTATGAAACAACCAATAGTTTTGAGAAATATGAAAAGAAAAAAAACATCATAGGCATTCAGTCACTTGGAGTAAGCTATTTTAAGTAGCTCATGTAAGGCCAAAGATCAAAATTAGCCAGCCTGGAGAGGCAATCATGTTACACCCAAAATGTCACTTACATTTATGAGGTTTCTGTCACTTTAAAGAAGAAGAAATGGAGCATATTCATGGGACACAAAATTTTGCTTCCTAGCATTGTCATGCAAGAATAAAGGCATATATGCATACATGCACCCACAAGCTGTACGTATTTGAAACTTTTGGCTTCTTTGTAGCTACACCAATGGAAGTGCAATTCCTGTAGTTTTGTTTTATACTTCCTTGATCGATTTATGCTACCTATATGTCTACAAATGTGTGTTATTTCTTTTTATAGGGTTCTCTTTTTTTTTTTTTTTTTTTGGGAGAGAGAGGGGGTTGTTGTTGGGGGGGGGGGGGGGGGGGAAGTTGGTTAAATTAGTGAGTTTTATATGCTTTCTGGGACCAATGAACTCCATTGATAATTTAGATTTGGCCGACTAAGTGGCTAAGTTATAATGTAATACAGATCAATTGGTCTGGATAAAATAGCTTAGGAAGCACGGACACTTCATTTGAGGTAACGTATTGGCGTTGTACCGGCCTTTTCGTGTTATAATTTTTTCATAAATTGCTTGTGTCACCGTGCCGTGCCCATACTTGTGTCCGTATCCATGCTTCCCAGAAAATAGCCAATCTGAATTTGCACTGCTACATTAACGTTTATGTTAATGTACACTACAGTTGAAAACAATATCGGTGTCATTAAACTTCTTAGGCAATTTGCAGTGCTGCACATGATATTATGCTACAGGAAATTGTCATATAATAATTCATAGGAGATTACCAATCCAAAGTTCTCAAAATCATCCTTCTGACCATCACACAGTTCTCTTGGATATTTTTACATAGAAATCCTTCAAGAAATAATTACCTGATCTAGAAATTGCCACCATTGTTATATCTTGTTTCTAATTGCTTAGTCCTTGATTTATCAGGCTGGTTCTGGAGTTTGTCTATCAAAGTCAAAACTTCTTCGTTATCTCCTAGAGGGAACTGCCACTTCTCATGTAGAAAGCATTGATGTAGATGAGAAGGATACAACTGAGGGTTTGAATCATGGAATCTCTTCAGGTAGGATGTTTTCTAATCTCCCTTACCACACTTTCAATGTCAACTGATGTCTTTTTCCTTGTCAGTGGTTTGGTGATCATGTTTTAAACATGTTATTTTATGTTGGAGTCTGTTGGACTCTGAAATTAGAGAAACCTGGTGAGCATGTCTTTTGTTTTTTAGTTTTTATGGAGCTATTTTGTTGGTGGCCTTTGATCATGAATGAAGTAGCTTCATCCTTTTTAAGCAGCCTTAGGTACAGCTACTAATGAGTAAATGATTCGCCTATCAAAAAACAAACTTCTTGTGGCCTACTAAGATTGAGGTCTTGCAGCTGATGTTATAAATTAGAAACGTCATATTTAGTAGTTACTTGGAAGTCTGATGACAATATATTAAAAATCACTTGTGTAAGTTAATCCAATCATTGTTGACTTCAGAAATACAAGGAATAACTTATCCAATCATATTACTGGATTTGTTTTCTTTCTATTTTCTTTTCCCTTTTAGCAAATTCATTCAAGAGGTGGTGTAAAGATGTGCTAATGCTCATTAACTCATGTGAGCTCCAGACCATTTCAAGACTGATTTGTCTTTTGGTCATTTGCTTAAACTGAGCTTGAGCCCCCGATGCCATTGTCACTTAACTATTATCATAAGGAAGCAAGAAATGCTAGATAATGTATGGAACTAAGTTCACCGACACTTCGATGCTTAGACCTGATACTCTATGTACATTTTATATTTTATTGCCTAGCATGTCAGCACTATTAGTACATATATTCTAGATGCTTATGTTCCCTCTTTGTCATTTTCTTAACGCCCCAATGTGGTTACTCTGTGTGTATAACACATGCATATCAATGTGAACTTTATACTCAATGTTCCACAGGCGAAGGCTCAAAATGGGTAAAAGTAGGCGAGAAAAGAACACTTCACAACGTCCTGAAAGAACCAAACTTTATTATTCCTGGGATCCCAGGTATGACTTCACTAATGGTTTCAACCAAATTAAATGTGTTATAATCCTCATGATTCTGACGTTTAATTTCCTTTTCCTTTACATTGAAAGGAATTCCGTTTGGTTTCTTTAGTAATCTTGTTTTCTCACTTTATATGATGCAGTCTTTTATGTTGTTTCAAAACGCTCCAGCTTCTATAAAGAATTCAAAGCGGGGAAGTGGGTTCCTCCACCTTAAGTAATTAATTAGGACAGTGAGTAGCATTGCTTGAAGGTTGGCGATTTTGTAGATGCGCCAAAGCAAGCAAGCAAGCAAGCAATCTTCATAGTAGGACTTGGATATGAATTATGTTGCAATATATGTTACCACCCAGTTAAAGAAACGGTGTTAACACTAGGGAGGTCTATGCTGTTGCCATCATCATCATTGAAGACAAAGGCTTTGTAATTTTCCTAACGTGTCATTAACTTAGGTAATTTCACTTTTATAATGCTTGTACTAGAGAGTAGAGATTTGTAAAAAATAAAATAAAGGTTAAATTTTGTTGCACATATCTAAACGCACAACCTTGGAAATTGTGTTTAAAATACGACTTAAGTTACAATTTTGAAAACATGATTTTAAGAATTTCAAAATGGCACACGCATTCCGTACATTGTCGGTAATGATTAGTGCTCTAAAATAAATAGAGCTGAAGTTATTTTTTATTCAATTGCCAAGGATTTGTTATTATGTGACAAATGGTTAATTTTTCATTAATCATTAATTAATGTGGCATTTGGTATGGAAAAATTCACATTACTTCTAGCATCTAGATTACTGAAAATGTGCCTTGCAATCTGGATGCCTAGAAATTTAACTATTTCTATGTTTAGTTTAATTAGGAATCTAATAAGATTCTTAGGATTTGTGAGATTATAATATTTGATTTATTCCTAAGAATCTTAATTGAATTATTTATTTTTCTTATTTTATCCTTAGATTTGTAAATTCAATATAAGTCTTAAAAAAAAAAATCTTCCTCTAAATAAATAATGAAAAACAAAATATAAACTATAATGTGTGTGTGTGTGTGTGTATCTATAGCTACACACATAAAACCCCCTTTCGTATAGAGGTGTATAGCTAACCCGCCGATTAACAAATTATATTGGATTGGTAGGTTGGATTAGATTGTCAAACAAATTTTTACGATGGGTCAGATTGGGTATGGGTCAGTAGATTCATAGATCTGCCTAACTTGACCTGACCCACCTAGAACTGTCCACCCAACCTAGAAACCTGACCAACCTGCCCAAACCTGAACTGCCAACTGCCCAGACCAACCACTCTGACGGTCGGTGGCGGGTTGCCACCCACAAAACCCAGCACCTTCAGGTCGATTGGCTGGTTTCCTCCCCATAACCCAAGCCACCTGACCCAATCATAAAACTAAAAAATTTTGGCAATATTTGAAGGTTTTCTGACGAAAACTTACAAAAACCAGCAATATTTGGAGTTCTCTGACGAAGAATTACTTGAAATTCCACCAGATCTGACAAGACCCGGCAAGATCTAGTCGAGATCTAGTTGAGATCCGGCGAAATCTCGTTAAGATCTGGTGAGGTGTTGTTGTGGTCTGGCCAGATCTCGTTGTGATCTGGTCAAATCTCGATGAATTCGGCCAAATAACAACATTGGCAACAAAACTCGAATCCAATAGGTACAACTCAAAACCCGACGAGACTTGAACTAGACGATCCGACTAGCATTTCGGGTTTCGCTTTCACCCACCCGAAAGTTTTTGGTTGAGTTCGGGTTGGGCACAAACCTGACCTGTGGACAGCCCTAAACCCACCTATATTTAAAATATATATTATATAATATTATTGTTTACTCTTTTGTTGTTTATAAACTTAGTTGGGAATTGGGATAGAACTATATGATATCCTACTAACTTTGAATCATTAATAAAATAGTTTGTGTTGGTTTGGTGCTATGCTTTGGTTTATTAGATTATTAATTTGCTCTTGTTTGTATTACTTTTGTTCTAATGCTCAATTAAACCAAAAAATCCAACCTATGGGTCTAACCTAATCTAGGTGGGTTGGGTTGGGTTGGATTTTTTTAACTTGACCATGTTAGACCATATTAGAAAAACTCCTCAACCCAACTCATGCACACTCCTACTACTTCATATATGTGTTACTCGCTAATTGTTGTAAACGCCTTATTTGGTAGGAAGGAATTAAAGTCGTCAAAATTTGTTACCATGTTTTTGTTCCTTTTTTGTGTTTCATTTTTATGGTAATGCCAAAATTACTACCTTTTTTTTGTTAAAATACCTTTTTTTTTTTTTAATTTTTTTTTTATAAACTAATGTAGCATCCTAGGTGGAGAATGCCGTGCCATTTATTTAACACTTGGATTACCGCATTATTAATTTACTATTGTATAACAAATAATAAAAATAGACCCTTTGTTTATCATTTCCTTTGATAAAACCCTACAAGCAAACATCCCCAATATGTCGACGCCATCGCTACCACTAGAAACCCATAATCAACTGGAATTCATGTAGAATCCAACAATTTATGGTAGATCCATTCAAAAATACAAAACCTATTACCCCATATGCCAACACCAACTGACATTAAAGCTAGTCATGTTTGGCTATGAAGAGATGAAAGTGAGAATGGGGCTCGGTTTGGCTTCGAGACAAATTGTGAGCACATCCACGGAAAAGAATTTGAAGACCTTTATCATTGTTACTCCAAGAATATGGTTGAGAAAGCAAAACCACATTTGACAACTTTCCAAACTACCTCAGGTTTTATTGAGATTTCTACATTTTTTTCCCATTATATATATATATGTATGTATTTTATATTTTCTTCGTTAATTATTATCATTGTTCTTGTGCAAATCCCCCTTCTCCCCCCTTAGACTGTAGGGCATGGTTTGTTTGTTTGTTTAATAAATTGTATGGTGAAATATATGCAATCTCAAGGTAGTCGTTGACCACACTTACGTGTCTTGCCTTCTATATTCATTGGGTGGTTTTTATGTTGATCATATAGATGTTTTCCCAAACTTTTGTTAGTTTCTTATCATTTGTGATATTTGATTAATATAAGTGTTTAACTTGTAAATCTCTCATCATTGAATAAGGGGACTTGAGTTGAATCTCACTTATACAAAAAAGTCTAGTTTAGAGGGTATGATTGTGTTTTTTTATTTTTTTTTATTTTTTTATTTTTTTGAGGAATATATGCAAAATGTCTAGTCTAGAAGTCGTAATTGTGTTAAATGACTATCTTTTATCTACCACAATGGTTAAATTCTCATTAGTTATGATAAGTTCACCTTAGGTAAAAACCTATTAGCCAAATTTCAAGAAATTTAAATCATATTTCAATTAAAATTATATTTCAAAGACTTTCAAGATTTGCAATATAAAAGAAAAAATTCAATTATTTTGGACATCTATCATAATTTTATATTTTAATATAATATATTTTATACATTACATATCATCCTTAAAATTTCAAGTGACTCACTAAAGTTTTGATATTATTTATATAATATTTATTTATTTTATAATTTGTTTAATTAACATGTGAAGTATATACATGTGTGTGTCCACATAAAATCATTAAAGGGCAAGTAATGGTCCTAATGTATTTGCCAACCAAGAAAATGAATTTGTGACAGGCCAAGCGAGGGAACAATTATAGAAAAGGAAAGTGAAAACAGAAAGATAGAAACAAAAACGAGAGAAATCGAGAATGTGGGAAAAAACAAGATTAACTTTACAATTGGAATTGAGCTGCGATCCCATCAACATTAGAATTAATTCAAACAATCCGGATGGTCTTCCTTCTTCTTCTAATTGGAAGGCTATTAAGGTTGGGTTTCCTATATTTTCTAAGGGAATTTGGTGGAGGGTTGGGAATAATTCTAGAAAAAGTGTTTGGATGGATAGCTGGATCCATGGGCAAGCTTTAAGGGAGCTTGTAGAGGGGCCATTAACTAGGGAGGATATGCAGCTTACCATAGCTGAGTTTCGGAGTAATTTTGAGTGGAAGTGGGAGGCTTTGTCCTTTGTCTTGCCTCCTTGCATTAAAGAGAAAATCAGAGCTATCCCAATCCGTGAGTTTGGAAGTGGTGAGGATAACTTGATGTGGAAATTTACAAAGGATGGGGATTTCTCTACCAATTCGGCTTATCAGAGTATTCTGAAGGATGTTGGTGTGGAGAACATATTTAAGGGTGCTTGGATATGGAAGTTAGATACCATTCCAAAGATTATGAGTTTTTTATGGCTGTGTATGCATAATAGTGCACCTGTGAGGGAGGTCCTTGCAAGCCGTGGCATCAATTGTAATACTCTCTGTCCTGTGTGTAAAAAACAGAGAGAGTCCATCAATCATCTATTAAGGGAGTGTTCCTTTGCTCTTCATTTTTGGTCAAAGATGCGGACCCCTCATATCAATCAGCCTATACATAGTCAAAGTTTGGGTGATTGGTTGTATGAAAATTGTCACAGCCAGCGTGTGCATCACAGTAGCATTCCTTGGGGTATGGTTTTTCCTTTTGCTGTTTGGTTTTTATGGAAACACCGTAATAGTGTTGTATTTGAAAACATTCCACTTAATATGAATCTTCACAGTCATTGTTTAAGCCAAGCTGTGGACTTCTTCTTTTGTGTTGGAAAGGTGAGAAAGGTGAATCAAAGAAGTTCTATCCAAGTGAGATGGTCCAAACCGCCTGAAGGGTGGTTTAAACTTAATACGGATGGCGCTTCAGGTGGGAACCCAGGCAAGGCAGGGGGTGGGGGACTGATCAGAGATAGCAGTGAACATTGGGTCAAGGGTTTTGCGAGATCCATTGGTTTTGCCACTAGTGTCACAGCAGAATTTTGGGCTTTAAGGGATGGGTTGAAATTGGCCTTGAGTGAAGGAATTCATAATTTGATTGTGGAGTTAGATGCAAGAGTGGTGGTTGATCTTATTAGCTCTAATGTGGATGCTGTTAAACCATATTCTCCTTTATTGTGTGACTGTAGGTACTTGCTAAGAAGGTTCCCTCGGGTTCAAGTGAAGCATGTCTATAGGGAAGGAAACCGGTGTGCCGATGCGCTTGCAAGATGGGGATGTTCAATGGATAATGCTTTTGTTGTATATAGTTCTCCGCCAAGTACTGGTATTTTGTGTTTAGTTAATTCAGATTTGGTTGGCATGTATATTAATAGAACTGTTAGTGCTGGTCTCACCTCTAGTGTGGGATAACCTTTGTCTGTTTTATGTATTCCTGATAACCAAAAAAAAAAAAAACAATATTCCAAACACACAAATCTACTAGTATGGTAACCACAAAATAGAAAACAATGAAAACACAAAAAACAAAAAACACAGGTCATCATCATCCACGTGTGGCCACTGATATTTCCCAATGTCCCATCATCAGATCACATCATATGTGTACGTACTTCGTAGTTTGATGGATACTTGGAATTGACTAATTGATTAAAAAAAAGGGAATTACATACGAAAACGATATAAACAGTATAGTTGTAAAAGACAAGCTATTAAAAAATAACGAGCCAGAAATAATTTATATATAAACCTACAAATGAAAAATCTTAACTAAAAAAAAAAAAAAAATCATAATCAATTATGAAAGCAACCTGGTAGGTGCGATTGTATCATTCCTCCTCCTACTACTCCCACTTTCTTCTCATAAAAAAAAATATTACTTCTACTTTTAAATAGTACTAATATTGAATGAATTTAAATTTTGACTTTAAAAGTATTTTTGTAAAGATAATAATTATAATATGTTGTTAATATGCAATTGATCAATTTTTAAGTATTTTGTACATAAAAAAGTGTTAATTCAATTATAAGACTTTTAACATTCACTTTAAAGTATTATACTAATTAAGTATAATATTGCTTAGTTTTTTTTCTTTTTAATTTTTTTAATAAACATATTACTTAGTTTTATAATTTAAGAAAACAACACCATCTTAATCAAAGGAGAAGAGTCAACTCATTCTTAAGGTTTCGTGCCTAAATTATTTTTTGATGTATTAATAATTTAAAAAATCACATGATTGATTATATTATATATATATATATATATGATTGTTATTTGTGAGTTTCACTTAATTTAATTGACAAAGTATTTTATCATTAAATAAGAAATATAGAATGTCTCGACTTAGTAATAAAATCAATCTCTATAAAATGGATGTTATATATTTGAAATTTTCTTAATAATAAATCATTATTATTTACATATTTTTATTTATTCATTTATAATAAATTGGATACGAAAACTTATACTCTCTTCAAGGCAACCAACTCACTTATTAGCAAAATATGTTTTAGGCATTATTTTTTTCTTTAATAGTGTTTTAGACATGAGCAAGACTTATGTATAGTACCTGTTCCTTAAGTTCATCTTTTAAAATTTTGCTATGTTAATTTTTTCTCATAGAAATAAAGTGTATTTTTTAATTAAATAGTTACATGACTGAATCTTAAGAAGCAAACCTAAGAAACAGTACCTAAAATATTATAACTAAATTTTATCTTTTAAACATTATTAATTTCTCTGTTTGGATTAAAAATAGTCTTTATTTTATTGAAAAAAGTCTTCTTGTCGATGAATTTGTTTTTTAGAAGGAATCTATCGCCCAGATTCCGAGCGCACACTTACCGCCATGTCGTGCACACACATTGTATCCTTCCCACCAAACCGAATCAGAAAATAGACTAATGGTCGAATATCCTTTGGCCTTACAAATACAGAAACAACACGTGGTTTCAGCAATTAGCGACTCAAAATCCTCACCTGGCTCACTCTCTCTCTCTCTCTCTCTCTCTCTCTCAACTATTCCATATAATTATCATTCACGCTATTATCTGTGAAACTTCCTAGGGTTTCCTCTATTCCGATCTTTCATCAAATCTCACACCCATTTTTCTCCAAATTCTCGTTTCCGATTTTGCTCTCTGACCATCAGACAAGTTCATAGCTTTCTCGATCTCCGAAAGCTGAGGAACATTTTGGCTCTGCTCAAAGGTTCGTTCTTTTTTCCCTAACCTCTTTGATTTTACTGGAAATTAGTTTCACAAAAATTGTGTATTAGGGATTTATGGAAACTATCAAATTATTCAATTTTTTTTTTTAAATTTTATTTCTAATTTCATAAAGATATGAAATTTACTGATGGGTTTTTTGTGTTTTGTATTTTGGGTTGAGAACAGGGATAGGTGTGTACAAAAGTTTGGCTTTTTTATTTATTTTTGGGTGATGTCTGCAATGTAATGTGGGAATAATTTGAGATAAATAGTGTTAAGTAACTCAGTTTTGATGAGGAAGAAGAGGAAAGGAAGTGATACTAATGGGTCACCAAATTTACCAGACACTTTAACGTCCCCATCATTGAGTTTCACCTCACACTATTCACTAGAAGACTATACAAGGTTGAAGAAGAGGTGCAAAGAGCATGTTGATACTGAATCTGTTGTTACCTGTAAAAATAGGCTTGCTGGGGTTGCCACTGCTCCGCCGTGTGGGACTTTATCTTCGGTCCCACCGGGGAGAGGGCTCAAGAGGAAGATAGGGTGTATAGATGTTGCAACCCAAATGGGTAGGAAGAATAAGGTGGAGGATGATTATATTTTGGGTGCAACTATTGGGAAAGGGAAATTTGGGTCGGTTTGTTCGAGTCGGTCTAGAGATAGTGGAGTGGAATATGCGTGCAAGACTTTGCGGAAGGGGGAGGAAACGGTTCATAGGGAGGTAGAGATAATGCAGCATTTGTCTGGTCATCCTGGGGTGGTGACATTGCAGGCCGTGTACGAGGAGCCGGAGTGTTTTCATCTTGTGATGGAGTTGTGCTCCGGGGGATGTTTGATCGATCAGATGAACAAAGAGGATCAATATTCAGAACATCGTGCTGCTAATATATTCAAGGAAGTGATGTTGGTTATTAAGTATTGTCATGATATGGGAGTTGTGCATAGAGATATAAAGCCTGAGAATATTCTTCTCACGACATCAGGGAAGATAAAGCTTGCAGATTTTGGTCTTGCCACAAGAATCTCAAATGGTAAGCGATACATGCTATGGAGAATGTCGATGCTTATTAAGTTGTTTATTTTATTTCCTTTGTAACTTTTCCACCTGAATTTTTAGCACCTTGTGTTTTGAGTTTAAATGGTAGTATGTTGTTAATGCATGTCCAGAAAACACAGAGAGTGAGAGTGAGGCAATGGATATATCATTATGATTGATAAATTATCTAATGTGTCCTCCATGTTGTAGCTTTCTGTTTCTGTTTGATCAAATGAAGTTTTATGCCTCTGTTTGGCTCTGATCATGGGTGTCTTTATCTGTTAATTGTGGTGAGAACAAGATCATTTTTTTAAAAGAAAAGTAGATGGTATCAATTTGAGCTTCATATAAGGATCATTCTACCCATTTTTTCTTTGATGTCCATTTTTTGACTCTTTTGAGACATTAGGTTCCCTGATATATACTAAGTTTTAGTAATTTGCCATATTTCATAATGTATGTATTATCATTATATTTCTGATCTCTTTTTCATTTTAGTTAGTAGGTCTTGTATGTACTCGTTCCTTTTTTGGGAGATCAAGGCTATAGAATGAAAAGAAGAGTGCATTAGCCTATATTTGTTGAATCATATGAGTAGCTAAATGGAGGAAAATCATTAGAGACAAGTGCAGGTCCAAAATGGGAGGTTAGTTAGAGTCCACAAAAGGTGAGTGAATTGGACACATTAGAAGAATCGAGTTGGAGAGAAGAATTTTACAACCCCCCCCCCCAAAAAAAAAAAAAAAAAAAACTACTCAATGGAATTTTGTTCATACTCCAAAAGAAGCCATCCAGTTGCGATCAAGTTGTGGTAGATGCCTCCTAGTTGTCCATCGTGCATCCTTTTTCATTTTCATTTTGCCTATTCTTTTGGACTTTGGTGGTTTGATTTTGTGCAATGACCTTGCAAGAAGAAGCCACAGGGGCTGAGGCACCTGTCCAATTGCAAAGAACCCAAGAGGTGATTGCAGTTTGTATAACTCTCATCCTTTGTTCCTTAGTGCAGTCTCATTCCTTAGTCTACGATTCCATTCTCCTCTATATCCACAGCCAATATGATTTCGTACCAACCCCAAGGCTGACTAAGGCAGTGACCAAATATCCTGAATCAGGCTTCTGCTTGTTGGTAAGGCACCCTGGCATTCTTTAGACCAAATGACATCATTCTCAGCCACTAATTTAGAAGAAAATGGAAATTTATTCCCTTATGCGGTAAAGAAAGCAAGTAGGCCTTGAAAGAATTGAATTGATAAGGAATTGTTCAATGATGTGTGTGTTTAAATGTCCATCGGATTGACTTGCTTTGTTGGTTTAGTGAAGACGTACAAATAGATAGACCAGGTTCATAAAATGTTGAGGTCAATGCAAATCTGTTTGTGATTAAGATTCTATGTAGCGGAATATACTTTGCCCCACAATTAGTGTACACAACAACTATCAAGATTGATGACTCACTGAACATTTGCTCCCATTGGAGATTTTATAGCTTTAGGGTGTTTAGAGCTAGAAAGTATTACAGTCACTTAGTGGTTTAGTCAATGAAAAGTAGATACAGTACGAATACAAAAGGAGCTAAACAATCAAGGTCACAGGTGAATAGCTTCTCTATGTTAGAATGGGCATGGGACACGGGATTGGCAGATCCAGTCAAGGTTTCAAAGTCAAATCCTACACATGAAGAATGACTATGCAAAAATCACCCACCAGTCAGTTGGGCCCTATTTGAAGCAGAAAATATTGAGTGTAAAACTCAATTTCAACTTGACAAGACCTTTGAACGCAAACTATGAGAAACTGACTTTGTTCCATATCCTGTAATGCATAACCCCTAATACAAATCTAAATACATATTACTTGTCAAAACATATGGATATTATCTCTATTATAGAGAAATGACCAAATAATATACCTGTGTGTTTGTGCGCATCCACAGATATAATATAGTAAATACAATATAATACAATAGATGTGCAGCTTTTAAATAGCACTGTACAAACAAATCATTGTTGACTCTTTATAGCTTAATGCTTCTATCTTGTAAAGATGATTTTTTTGGGTCTTTGGATGATTAAGTTTGTTTCTACTAGGTGATACACTACCATCTATTTGGCTATATTATTGTGAAACTTTTGCTAATGAATCTGGCTCAAATGGTATTTCCTCCTCCATCAATAATATAATGGATTTTTGGTTCAAGACCTATTGGGTGTGTGTGTGTGTGAAACTTGTATAGTGGATAAAATCCTTTGACTAGGCTCCTGTATGTGCATATTGAATGGTTTTCTTATTGTATACCTTACAAAGGGATAAGAATTTCTAGAGGGATCTTTAATCAGCAGTAATCATCATGCCTCTCTATTGAAATCATTATCTATCACATCCCATCATTTATTAGATATTTTTCCTTTAAATTATTTTCATTGCCCTGATAAATGACATTGTATATCCTCTCTCTAAATACTATTTACAAAAATCTCTTTTTTCCCCCATAATACTATATATATTATTTGTCCGGTTCCTGCCTAAACACAACTACAAGTGATTGGCATGTGTCCTTGTAAGTTTCTGTTGGATTTCTTGTTGTCTCATACATTGGTTGGTTGTTGGTGAAAGCTTTGCCAGGTTGCTCATAAAATGACACAATTACTACACTGCAGGTCAGAACTTGACTGGATTGGCTGGAAGTCCAGCCTATGTTGCCCCAGAAGTCTTGTTAGGAAATTATTCCGAGAAGGTTGATATTTGGAGTGCTGGTATCCTCCTCCATGCTCTCTTGGTTGGTGTTCTTCCATTTCGTGGAGATTCCAAAGAAGCAATTTTTGAGGCAATTAAGAACGTGAAGCTTGATTTCCACACAGGAGTATGGGAGTCAATATCTAAACCTGCTCGAGATCTTATTGGTAGAATGCTAACAAGGGATTCTTCAGCTAGGATAACTGCAGATGAAGTATTAAGTAAGTTTATGATGCTATTGATTGAGATTTTAATTATAGAGAACTTCTAATTACTTCCTGTGCTAACTGCTCTATCAGTCCCCTCATTGCCCTGCATACTTGAATCATCTTTGAAATATCAACCAGTGTTGCAAATTTTGTGTTCAGATGCTGTGTTACACTGAAATGTTTTCAAGTGTTGCATATGCCTTTTTCTTATGCTTTTCTTCCAACAAGCATTAGCTGGTCCAACCATCACTAAAGGTTGATCTGCTTACCTTGGCCCATTTTATCTTTTTGTCTAATTGCAGCTATCCACACAACTATAAAGGGGCATTTGTAATATAGCATCCTAAATTACAAATTTTGCACTCAACACTTTAATAGCAAGTACAAGATTAATTTGCAAAGTCCATCCACCATCCAAATTAGTGTCTAGATTATCAGATTAGTGGAAGATTATCTCACATTTAGCTGTAAACTATATGATTTAGACCCTGATTTGGTCGATGGGGTGACAATTGCAAACTAATCTTGAATTGGGGTATTGATTGCAGAATTTTGAAGTTTGGGATGCACATGGTAAATGCCTCCATAATTTAGGGTGGATAGCTGACTTATCAAAAAAAAAAAAAAAGGGTTGATAGTTGTTAATAACCCTATTCTTTTATTTGCTTGATTGCTTGTAACTTCTTTAAATATATGAGTGGGTTGTGTGTGAGTCTTTTAATTATTAATCTAGCAGTTTGGGATGTGGTTTTAAGACTGAATGATGGCCGACCTCTGGATTTGTTCATAGTCAATTGACACACAAATCGGTCTTGTTTCAGGGCATCCATGGTTATTGTTCTACACAGAGCGCACACCGAAGACTCTTCCCCTGAAATCAAATTTGAAGAACCATAGAGGAGCACCTAGATTAAAGTCAGATGGAAACGGGATGCTTATTGGCTCTCCCAATGAGGTCTTGAGTCCTCCTCCATTGTCTGAAAGTTGCAAGTCAGAGGATCCCGATGAATTCTGTTTGGTGGATGCCCTTGCCACTGCAATCTCACATGTTAGAATTTCGGGACCAAAGAGGAGCAAACTGTGTGGTTCTACAGGCCCAATAGAGCAGCAGGGTTCATCTAACATGCAGGCTAACAATCTCTGCAAAGCATTTTGACCCTACTGACAGACTGACTCTACCAATATCACTATCTCCGCTGTTTTTATTTGGGGGATTAAAATTAACCCGCCTCGGTGCAAATGATGATTACAAGTTGATGTTTGTAGATCAAAATGGTAACGATCTATATCATGCTTGTAGCTTGAGCTCTTGTTGCAATTCTTCTATGTTTTTATGTGTGCTGTTTTAACATAATAATGGTGCTAATCCTGATCAACTGACGGAATTAATGTACAGTATATGTAAATAGAATGCTAGTATACTATGAATTGATTCCCCTTTACTTACAGCATGGGCAGATACCATTTTTTTGTTAATTTAGTTATTTGTTCAAAAAAAGTTGCAGCTGTCTTTGAAGAAAAGACTTTGTTTTGTTAGTGGTTCAAATAAAGTTGCATTCTTCTTTGAAGAAAAGGCAGCTTGGGATTTATGGAGCAAGGATCTTTAGCTAGCGGTTGGTCACAGATTAGTAACATTGTTCAGACTTACTGTGGTTGTATTTTGGTTTATTTTACTTGATTTTATATTTTTTTTTATAAGTTTTTAGAACCGTTCAAAGAGAACAAGAAGCATGCAAACATGATGTTATATATATTTTTTAAGTAGAAAAGAAAACAAAAAACAATTTTAGTCAACCACATTTAGATACTTTCTGAAAATAAATAGTCTGATTTCTAGTTCTCTGAAAACCATTTTTAAAAACACATTGGATGGGTTTTTTTTCCCACTGTTTTGTGTGAATTGGGGAAAAAACAAAAAACAAAAATCTGTTTCTAATAATTAGAAACCAAACAGATTTCATTCTTTTTCCGATTCTTACAATGTTTCTCCTCCTATTTTTCTAAAAAATTCTAAAATTATCTTTTCTTGATGTTTATAAAATGCCTACTTGTGTTCCCTATCAAATGGCTCTTGGAATCTGGAATTGTTGCAGCCCACTGTTTTCCGCGTCTCCTTCCCAGTTCCCACTTGAATTTATTTCGAGCGGGAATGGTGGATCTAAAACAAAGCTCTATAAACAATGGTTTCTCCGATCTATCTTCTTAATCAGACCCGCTTGACCAGGCTATAGCTTGAAATTTCACAAATATAGATGTACTTTTTTATCTTGCCCGTGACTGTGCCAAGTACATGGAACATTAATACTAAATATCAAAACTTTTGTCAACTGAGTATCATAAGGGCATACATTAGGATGCCTTTAATATTAAATTAAATGAATAAAAATATATATATATTACATTAAATAATATTTTTAAATTTAATTGAAATTGTGCATAAATATTAAAAAAAAAAAAAAAAAAAAAAAAAACGCATTCAAATACAACCATAATAAATTTGTCTATGCAAAGTACTAAAATTATTGACAAATGTATATTTTAAAGGCTTCTTTTTGTTAATGGATGCCATTGCACTTCCGTTAAGAAAGAAATTTATTAAGTCTCATTGCATTGAGAAGTAATAAAAGCAAATAAACAAATACTTTATTAAATAACTCATGTGAGACTGCACTCAATCAAAACTCGATCTTAACTATTGCTTTTAGACACTCGATAATGGGATGGGACCATTTATTATTCTTTAGGGCACTCCTTAAAATTTAATACCACGACCTAATGCATTCGCAAGTCGCACACACGAAAACACGATGCCAAGAGGAAGATTCTGCATCCACTTGCTAAAATATTGATTGAAAGTGTTGGGTGACTAGTGGTAACTCAAGGACTTCAATTTTTGGACCCGGCCGATGGTAGTAGTATTATGATGGTCAACACTCTAACAGCATTTTACAGCACTAAATAAATTTTTGTCCTCACCACTCTCTTCCATCCACCACACTTTGCTCACGAAGGGTGATATCCTGTGAGATTGCACGTTCATGCCCTTTACACAAAAAATAAAATTGAGATCAGAATTCATGCTTTTTTTATTAATTGAACAGCCATATCAATCTCGAGACACTTATCCGAGAGAGAGAGAGAGAGAGAGAGAGAGAGTCAATTATAGTTATACACGTTTTATGAAAACATTTATCAATAATTTATTGCTCACGATTTTGCATGAGCAGGTTCATTTTTTTTTTTTTTTTTGAGAAGAATGAGCTGGTTCAAAATGATTGTGATACTCATTGACATTTTGTGTGTAGTTTAACTTTCTTTTTTTAATCCATTAACAAAAACCTTTTTCAAGTTCTACAATTTTTGTCTTTTCCTCAAGAAAATGAGTAATAAAAATCATAAATACAAGTTCACTTGGGCAATACTCAACTTGACCAGGCTGATGGAGGTGGAAACTGGCCGCAAAGCTCCTACCAAAAGAAAGAGTTCCTTCTACTCAATCAAACTCATAATATGTGTCTTTGTACTGTTTTTATTTGTCATTCTTTTCCAAGCAGAAACCTCTTCTTTTGATTCTTATTCCTTATCACCCACTGCTTCTTCATGGGAATTTTTCAAGAAATGGAAAGGTTTGGCACTGAAAGCCAACCATGTTCCAAGTCACTCAGATATTACAGACAGTACTATAATCTCAAAGCTCCAAGAATCTGTGACTTTCCTTCCCTTAAAAGACCTCAGGTTTTCTGAGACTGCCATGTCAGGGAACACTTGGTTTATGAGCTCCTTGAATGACACTTATGAGGAAAATGAAGCTGAGTACCTATATTTCCCTTCAAAAGCATCAAAGGGAAGGATTTTGTGTATTAAGGGTCGTGATGTAAGAGATGGCACAAAAAACTCATATGCTTTGGCTTGGCCAGAAAGCCTTCCAGACAAAACTTTGTTCATGAAGGGCTTGACTTTTGTGTCAGACAGTTACTATGACTATGTGAATTTGTGGCATGGGGTGTGTGCTATGGCTCCATTTGTTGGTTGGTCCATGAAGAATGAGTGCTTAAGACCAACAAGATGGGTACTATACCATTGGGGTGAGCTTAGGAATAGCATGGGAAAATGGCTTCAGAACCTAATGCAAGCAACCTATGGGGAAGTTTTGGTTGAGGGATTTGAAAAAGGAGATGATGGACCTTATTGTTTTGAGAAGGCAATAGTGATGAGGCATAATTTGGGGAACATGGGGAAGGAGAAAAAGCTTGAGGTTTTTGATTTGTTGAGATGTAAGGCAAGAGGTTTTTGTGGCATTAACCAAGCAGGTAGAGGGAGAGAAGTCAATGAAAGAGGGGAGCCAATCATAAGGCTAACTTTGCTGATGAGGAGAGGTTCAAGATCTTTCAGAAATGCAAGTGCTGTAACTGACATATTTGCAAGGGAATGTGCAAGAGTGGAGGGTTGCTGCTTGAAGGTAATTCAGTCAGAGGATCTTACCTTCTGCGACCAGGTTTGTGATCTCTTTATCTTGGCTCTTACATTTTTCATTGAGTAACGCTAGGAACATTCGATTTTTCATTGGAGGAGCATCAGTTTTACATAGGCTTAACATTGATACAACTTTTATTATGCATTAATCAAAATAGATTTATTGTTTTTATTTGGCCCCTCTACTTCCAGAGAATTTAAACACATTGAAATAACATTCTTGAATTTCATCCTCCTCCACCCCCTCCCCCCCCCCACCCCCTCCCCCCCCCAAAAAAAAAAAAAAAATTGTAAGATAGAATGTGAAGGTGGCCCATATTGGTGACGGTGATTAATGCTCAGGTTGACTTAGAAACAAGAATGTTAGCAGTTAAAAAAGTAGTGCAAACACTAACCATCTTCTATGAAGTGTGACTAAAATTGGTGTTTGTTCAGGTCAAAGTTATGTCTAACACCGACATTGTAGCATCTCCTCATGGGGCTCAGCTAACAAACATGATTTTCATGGATAGAAATAGTAGCATAATGGAATTCTTCCCCAAAGGATGGTTGGAACTCGCAGGCTTAGGCCAGTATGCACATCATTGGATGGCAGACCTATCAGGGATGAAACACCAAGGTGCTTGGTGGGATCCAAATGGCGAAAAGGAATGCCCATTTTCCAAAGAAGATCCTGAATGCTTTACCTTCTATAAAGATGGCAAGGTTGGTCATAATGAAACCTTCTTTGCAGAGTGGGCAAGACGTGTCCTCAAGCAAGTAAGGATAAGCAAGCTGGAACAAGCCAACAAGAGTACACCTCTGATATCAAGCGCTTGTATATGCTAATCCTAGTTGTTCATTTTAGTTCTTACCACTTCGCTAAAAGTGCACAAGTGGAGGTAATATATGGATGGGACAACGGTTCTTTCTTTGATACAAAATACAAAAATAATTTCATACGTTAAGGGTAGTTAGTTCAAAAATGTTTGACAAGCTCAAAGCCTTGTTGCTCAACTAGTTGACATCTCTTAATATGTCCATGACATCCAAAATTCCAATCCTCCCTCCACCGTTGTATCTATTTAATTATCAGGGGAAAAAGATGTTTGGTAAGATACACATTCTTTTCCCAATTAAGAACTCACCTTTTTTCTTTTTGGTTGAATGATATTGTATTAAATTCAAACAATATTATTTCCAAACGTCTTGGAATGTAATGTTTCTGGTATGTTCTTGGGAGTACCAATTTTGCTGCTGGAAGGGCTTGGATACTTGTGGCATAGTTTTAAGCCATTTAACAAGCTAGCTCAAAAGCACCGTAACTTTGCTAGTAAAAGATATTTGTTATCAGTTGCTATAGGGCGAGCAAATTTGCATCACTCAATAAGCGAAGCTTAAATATTGATAAAAGAATGCTTTCTTTTATACAAAGGTCATTTCACAAAAGTTAGGCATACTATTGTAAGTTGTAACATTTAATAAGCAGTAATATCCTTTCCTTCTCCACATCTAATAACACAATTGTTCTAAAACCTAGTCAAAGATGTCCTCTTTCAAGTCACAAGAACATGACAAGACTTTACAAATTACAACAGAACCAGTAAATTGTGTGGTCCAGAATAAAACCCTTCAATTGAACTTCTTTGAAGTAACAGGTCATCGGCAGGAAGGGTATCTCCAGTGCCCGCTCCATGGAGTGGACCTCTCACAGCAGGGCTGCTGATCCTCACTTTCTGGACATCTTGGCCCAAAAGTAAACCACGAAGAAACAAATTAGAGCAAAAACAACCACTTGAACGATATGGTTGGAGCCATGCTGGATTATGCTCTTGTTCAATCGCCTTACATTATTCTTCACCCCTGCTTGAGCTTTGAGTACTGTCATTTGCTGTAATGAACCAGATAATAGAATTAAATGTAAGAAAGCTGTTCAACATTTTCCTTCATGAGGAAAGGAACACAAAATGCTTCTACTTCTGACTAAAAACAAACAAGCAATTCCAAAGATGTATCAGACATAAAATATATGTTAAGAACTTTTCCTCAAAGAAATTTTAACTAGTAGATTCATCATGCTCAATTCGAAATTTAATTTAAATAACCTAGTAGTTCCTCCAATAAAATTCAGGATATCTTGACAGTAAGAACCAAGAGCTGGCCACAAATCATAAGAAATATAAATGCGTGTGTGTGAAGCAAGGGTATGTGAAAGTAAATGGTTTACCAGCTGATTAAGAAAATCTTTCTGAAATCTTGCTTCTGTCCCTATCTCTTCAGCAACCTGCACCAGAGAACTTGAAACACTAAGCAAACTGGGGGAGAATATTTAATATAAAAAAACAAGAAAACTGAGCAATTAGATTGACAGCATTAATCAGGTAAAAAGCATAAAAGAGCAACAAATTGCAGACAAAAAATTCAATTGATCGAGGAAGAATGTGCAGATTTGAAAAGAATAGTGATATATGGCAATGAAACTCACACCATGTTAACAGTTTAGCTAGACAAAACAATAATTTAAGGTCGAATCACTGAACAGGCACCATATGAAAAGATATGTGATCAAAACCATGGCATGTCTATTAGAAAACACACAGAACTACATATTGAATACATCTAGTATCCTCCAGGCAGCTCCAAACCTTTTTCTCAAGCAATGCCAAGATCAGTTGATATCATAACAGAACATCTCTATAACAATTAAGAATAAAATTTATCATTTTTAAAGCAACCCCACAAACTATCGGAGCAAAGAGATAAGAAAATAAAAAGACATTTCAACGTTTTTGTGGTTTTGTACATGTGCTATATGGAAAACAACTTATTGTGTGGATGTCTATGTATCTGCATGGGAAGTAGCTAACAAAAGACAAAATCCTCCTTGTAGGGTCACAATTTGTAGCCCACGCCCTAAGGATAGGAGATATAGGCCCAATGAGCCCAGTACAATAAATTTGTAAATAGTGGGTGAAAGATCTGGGCTTTTGGTGGATTAAACAATGGCTAGTAAGGATTTCAAAAGTGAATAAGCATGAAACACACATAAAACTCGATAAACTTGTTGTCCGAGGAGGTAGTTTATAAAAATAAACTAATAGGACTGAACACTAATACAGATTTTACTATCACAGTTGTTCTTTTCTGATTTTTTCTCATCCCCTTCTCATGGGAGGTCTTTTACATTATATAGTTCCTTCCAAACTATCCTGGTCGTAAACTTGTCAATCATCTAAGCCTTCACTTGAGTACACGTCCCATCAGACATTTTCTTTGGTTCTCTGTGAATTGTGGTAGATGAGACAGCACTATTCAGGGGTCCTCTCCACATAAAAGTGGCCAGAAAAGTTGTTGCAGTGCATTTAATGCGGCGGTAGCAACTTTTCCTTTAGATATTTCTGAGCTCTTATCACCTTTGTATGTGCCTGAGGTTCATCCTTATTGTTAGAACTTCTTGGAAGGTCACCTAAATTGCCCAAATATAGGTTTGATCGATATTCATCGCATCCAAGAAGGAGATACTCCTCGGACTGTATTCCTCTATTCTTCTCTTATGTGATTCTCAACTTTGGGGCCTCTCCCAATCATTTACTCCTCTTTGGACATGTCCACGTCCTTGGATAAGACCCAAGGCCCAGTATACAATTTCGGGATCTTGCCCCCACACTCCTCTTTTATTATTTGGTTATTTATTTAATCTAAGCATCAAATGAACTATTATTATGTGTAAAGTCAGCAACTTCTCTCTCTTCATTTATTTTATTTTATTTATTATAGAACTTACCACTTCAATACATCATATCATATTCCACCAGAACTAACATTAGTGTGAGAGAATTTGTTTAGTGTACATCCATGATGCATAGGTTACCAACCAGTTATATTTGTAATTGAAAAAATGGTGAAATTAGAAGGTAATATATATATATATATATTTTGATAGGTGAAATTAGAAGGTAAAAATACAGCTCAGCCTAAAGTCTTGAGAATAATGATGAGTAATGACGATAAAACAAAACAGCCTGAGCTACATATGAGACTAAACTCACTTCGCACTAGTTCTCGCCACCAGTCACTTGTTCTCACTAGTCTTTGATAAATATGGGAGGTCAAGTGTGAGGACTAGAGAAGAAAAACAATTACAGAAAACAAATTTTCCAAGATGTAGTTAAAACTTCAAAGTTCTAAGAAAAAGTCAGTGGTACTACCAAATACTTAGAAACCTGATAAAATAATGCTTACCAAGTTAGTAATAATAAAAATGTTGCTCAGGGCATCAAAATACACACTTAATGCATTATAAAATGAGGAAAGATGTAAGTTGCTTTGGGTTTCCAAGTTACACCTGGAGAAAATATTGTTTTTATAGTGACAAATGGAGATAATACAACATTGAGAAATTAATATTGATCAAGAAAACATTGGAACGAATCTGCAACATTTAGATACAAATAATTATCTAAAAAAAGAATTAGAGGGAAGAATTTGGAAACTTTCTTTTCAAAATATAAAAATAAAATAAAATAAAATAAACCTCGTAAATGGATATTAGCATGGTTCAACCTTTAAAACTAGATTTCTATAGCAATAGTTTTGAAAAATGTGCATATCTCTTTTTGAATAACTTTTATGCTCTTAATATTTCAAATAGCTTCAAATTCGTTCGTAAAAAAGGTCCTTGGTTTAAGAATTTAGTGCCACCAAAATTAACCTTCAAAACGGAGTTATTTTGAAAATAAAAAACAGTTTGCTAGGAACTATGTTACTAGACTAAGTAAGAGAAATATAATCACATTAATATCACTGTAGTGAGCTTTGCACCTTGGGTTTGAAACCTGCCTAATTATTACCCATTGGAGAAAAGAAGATGCAAGTAATTAAAGATGTAAAAGTAGCATAAAGCTTGTGTATCTCAAATATAAGCCTTTGAATTCTCCCGTCTCTATTCAGAGAAATTAGTATACAACAGCTAAAATTTTAAGTTGTACAAATTATAAAGATGTAAAAGTAGCATAAAGCCTCTTGTGTATCTCAAATATAATCCTTTAAATTCTCCCTTCTCTATTCAGAGAAAGTAGTATACAATAGCTAAATTTTTAAGTTGTACAAATTATCCAGGTGATGCAAAAAACAACACCAACATATAGTCAATCTCGGCTTTCTTAGTGCCAACAGCTATCTATAAAAAGAATAAGCAAAAAGAGCAACATTTGAGACCCACAAACATTTCTGCTTTTCTAATGCTTTCTTATAATTTTTTCGTTCAAGACATATGTATGTTAGTAATGAATGCCCTCTGTACCTCTCAAGAAAAATTTGTTCTTCAATTTACGTTTTAGTGCACATAACTCTTACTATATATACTTATAAACAAGCAACCACAAAGAATTAATACAAATTGCAAAACCATACATACATACACATATATATAGACACACATATAACGTAAAGAAGAGCCCTTTGGACTCACCTCTATCCACTAAAACCTACAGGCAACTAACCTACCACCAGCCATAACTAGTTGTCGTGTGATCTAGTGACATTTACCCTTGACGGGCTAAGCAATTTATGCTCGTACCCAAGAGCAAAACCCACATAACATTAATAATAACCATTCTTTTCTTATTGGGGAAGATGTATATTTTTTGTTGCCTATTACAGGGTGCGTTTGTATAAGTTGTCCTGAAACGGCGTTTTGGGTTTTAGAAATGCACTTTTAGGCTCCTAAATCACCTAACCAAACGGACTAGCAAGCTTAATCATTTTTTTTTGGGGGTACCCAATTCAATTAATTAAACAACAGAGCCTTAACCCCCAAACTATGGGGTTGGGTATGAATCCTTAACAGACTAATCAGGGTCATTCATTCGCATGTGATATGTATTCTTCTCCATCATTCTATACTATCAAAAATGATAATATCCCCAAATTCAATCAATTAAAATTCAAAAAAACACAAAAATTGAAAATGTGAGAAAGTAAAAGAGGACATACGTGTCTGAGTTTTTTAACTTGGGTTCGGAGACCGGTGATCTCGTCGTCAAAATCGGCGTGCATAGGATCGATTCGCAATTGAATTTCATCAGAACCACCCACTGCTCTCGTGCTTAGACCCTCTCTGCATACCCCAAACATCAACAACCACCAAAATTTCATCAAAATTCAAATTGAAATAGAAAAATGAAAATTGTGCAATATGAGAGTCCGATCCTTATGGATTAACCGGAATCAAATTTTCGAATCAAACACCTTGATCGATAAGCAGCAGCACCGCCATAAGAGGAACCGCCATACGAATTAGACGCCATTGAAGAATTGAAGAATTGAAGAAGAAGAAACCCTAGATCGAAGAAGAATGGTACAACAACGAATTTGAATTTGAATTCGAATTTGACTAGCTCCGCTTCGATTGTTTGTACGATTTTGAAAATTTCTAGACCAAGGAAAATACAATGATGATGTTGTAGGAGGGTAAATCCACCGTGTTTTTTTTTTTTAATGATCACACGGTTTTGAAGGATTATGTCGGCACGTGTGGGAATTTTTTAACAAATTTAGCGCACGCACACGGAAAGGGTGGAAAGTTGGTAAAACTATCCGTTGGGCCCAAACCCAACCAAGTTGACTAGAGCTCAAGATCTTGGCATTTGGGTAATTTGGGAGACAAATTTTTTCTAAGATTACGAGCCATTTGTCACAACTTTTATTTTTATTTTTATTTTTTATTTATAAGAATGCTGGTAAGCTTTCATTAAACTGGGCTGAAACCCAAATCAGATACATCATTAAGAACTTGAGACACAATTATAGGGGGAATATCTTCCATCCAAATAATACATTTAGAAATCTGTTTGGCGTGTTTAGCCATGAGGCGAGCTGCTTGTTCCCTTCTTTGCGCGTGAAGAATGTCACAACTTGTTGAAGTTGTTGATTGTGAGCGGAGAATAATTACTTTCATATAAACCTACCACTCATAATTGATCTTATTAAATTGTAGTTAAGAAGTTGCATCCTTGGACTTTAGCTTTTGAGACATCTCATAGCATAAAAAGGGTTGATAGAGCTAAGCAAGTCTCACGTCCACTTGAAGCTCGGCGACACCCCGTCACATCTACATTAATTTCCCCCTGTTATCACTTGTACATTAAATGCAATATGGTAGGTAGCATCATTATGTTGTCTTGTGAGCTATACCCATAACTAGCCCCCTAACTAAACTAAAAGGGCTGTGTGTTGTTAGGCTTCTGTCTCTCTTTCTTTCATTTGTCACAACTTGTTATAGTTGTCGACTATGAGCTGAGAATAATCACTTTTATATAAATCTACCACTCATAATTGATCTCATTAAAATTGTAGTTAAAAAGTTGCATCCTTGGACTTATAGCTTCTATGACATCTCATAACATAAAAAGGGTTGGTAGAGCTAACTAGCTAAGCAAGTCTCATGTCCACTTGAAGCTCGATGACACCCCACCACATCTACATTAATTTCCCCCTACTATCACTTGTACATTAAATGCAATAGGATATGTGGCATCATTATGTTGTCCAATGAGCTATACCCATAACTGGATTTTATTAAAAAAAACAAAATTCCTCAAACTATTTTATTAGTAAGGCAAGGTTTGAAACTATTTTTGTTTCTAACAATTCGAGTCTAGAGAACTCGATTTTGCCCTTTGAAAATGCACTTGAAACACTCGATTTCGAAACTCGAGTGTGAAACACTCGATTTCCAAGTGCATTTTCAAAGGGCAAAATCGAGTCCTCTGGACTCGAATTGTTAAAAACCAAATATGTTTGAAACGTTGCCTAACTAATAATATAATTTGGGTTTTATAGTTATTTAAAAAAAAAAAATCCCCCATAACTAGCCCCCTAGGTAAACTAAAAGGGTTGTGTGTTGTTAGACTTCTGTCTCTCTTTCTTTCTTTCTTTCTTTCTTTCTTTTTTGGGAGAAGGGGGGGAGGGGGGGGATTGCATTGACCCTAACTTAGACAATCCCATAAATAAAATGATTATGTTAACGGGTACTCTTAGGGTAATTATTAATAAAATATCTAGGAAAATTTTGAAACAAATTTTTATGGAAAATATAAAAAATCGTCAAAAAAAAATTAATTACTTTTTTATTTTTTCAAAAAAGGTTTCTAAAAATATTTCCTAAACCAACGTCCTTAGAGCATCCTTTTTTTTTTTTTTTGGTTGTAAATAAAACTATCAGTATGCAATTTATCTTGCGCGCAAAAGCCACTTTATTTCTAACTTCAGTTTTAGAGTGCCTCAAGCTAACTACGTTGGTTGTTTGATTGAGTTTGCAAGTTGTCCTTCTTTCGAAAGTTTGATTTTATCTTGCTTTTATTTGGATTCAAATCCCCTAGATTTCTTAGGGTACTCTACCAATAAATTTCCTTAAATTCTAACCAATTTTTTTTTAGTTTAAGAGTCTAAATTCTGTCATGTCAGCATTCTACTAATAATACTCTTAAAATAATATAATAATGTTGCAAACAAAACAATTACGATTATTGTTAGTGGAATGTTGATATGGTAGAATCTAGATTCTTAAATCATAAAATAATTGTTAAGATTTAAGGAAATCTATTTGGTAGAGTATCCTAGGAAATCTAGAAGATCTGAATCCCTTTTATTTTCAATATAAAATATGAAATTTGATAATTATGATATTTATTAATATGTATTTATTCTGGTAGTCACAATGTTTTTTTCTTCTTTTTTTTGGAGCAAATATGAAACTTGATAATTCTGATAGTTATTAAATATACATCTATTTTGATTGTATTTGTATATGAAATATTAAATTTGAAATTTGATAATTATGATATTTATTAATATGCATTTATTTTGGTTGTATTTTTGTATGAAACTGTGTGGACGAGGATCCCTAATCTCATTTAAGTGGATTGCTAAGATGATTTCTGAGGATGCACCTCGGACCTCGGGGATGAGCACTGGACAAACACGAGACAAACACTTGTTGACCTTGGGGAAGAGCAGTAACCATAGGAGGCTCATAAAGTTAAAATATCACATAGGGAAGAAAGTAGATTTGGCACGGGTTACGAGGAGGGTGAAAGGAGAAGGGTGTGAAAGCTATCTTCTCCGCATTAAGTGCAAAACAACTACTCCTCTGGCTGCATTAATGAGGAAATGACTATGAACAGTGGTGACACAGCTCAAATTGCAAGGCAAAAACTTAATAGTATGTTCTTGATGAAACAGAAGTCTTGGGAATGCAATCTTAGCCTCCAAATGTAGGATTAAGATAATTTATGTGTAAATATAAAAGGAAAATGAAGATCCTTATTGAGGGGAGGTAGAAAGAAGAAGAAAAATATTTGTGAAAAAGAGAAACAAGACTCATATATAAAAGATCTTCCTCGGGTTGAACTGAGGATCCCTTTTTCTTCATAATTGTGTGATCCTACTCATTTATTCGGCGTTTCTTCTCATTGTGATTAACTTTAGCTCATTAAGTAGTCAATATCCTGCCAATTTTCCAACAAATTTATTGTGGTAGATTCATTAGGCCACTGTTTGGTCATTCTTGGGCTGTAGGTTTGTTTGTGCCCTTACAGAAACTATTAAATAAATAATTATGGCAATTATTAAGATATATTTATTATGATTGTATTTATTTATTGAATCATTTTTTTTATCATTTTAATTAAAATTAAATAATAAATATAATCATAATATTAGAATATTGACATGTAAAATTGTGAAAACACAAAAATTTATGTAACAAAATATTATGAAGTCAACTAAAAGTTAAATATCTTCCATTTTATTTAAATTATAATTATAAATGGAGAATACTAAATGTATTGTAAGTTTTACTACTTAAAACATACAAAATGATGTGGTAATGAATGTGATTAGTGAACTTCAACCACTCATAACTAAATTTTAAATTGTTTCTCTATAATTGGTAATGACACATTAATTTTTAATATCAATACATAGTAATTATAGTACTACTCTAAATAAATTATAAATCATAAATATAATAATGTAGGACATGGCTTTTGTCAAATGCATTAGTGCACTTGACACATGTTATACTTTTCTTTGATTTGTTTTTAAGCTATTAGCTATTCAGTTGATTATTCTTCAAATAGGACCCATTGATTTACAAATTTTATTAACCACCGAATTTAGTGAGCGGCTTGTTATACTTTACTTGAATAAGTTTGTATGTTATTAAATATTCCGTTAGGGTTTGACTTACTTTTAATACTTTTTTAATTGGACACGTGCTTTTGATTTAAATATACAATAACAAGTGATAATAAATTTTAATTTTCACATTTTATTTAGTTAGTAGGTGATATGACAATTTCTCATTATAACAAAAGAAGATTTTTAAAAAAAATAGAGAAATGCTAACAAGTGCCTTTAGAGTACTCATTAATAATCTATTTAAAGAAAGTTTTTAGGGGAAAAAAGTAATTAATATTTTGACAGTTTTTTTCATTTCTTATAAAAGTGGTATCAAAATTTTTATAAAATGAATTATTAATGAGTACTCTTAAGACACTCGTTAGCACAACCCTTAAAAATATACTGAAGATAAGCCAAACCCGTTCGGTTGATTCTTCTCCAAACAAGAACCACCCATCTACAAATTTTAACCATCAAATTTAGTAAGCAGCACTACGTGTGCGTATCTTAAAGTATCAAGTGCATTAATGCACTGAATACCATCTGTAACCAAAAAAATATATATGCACATAGTCCACTTTCCTAATTTTATTTTCCCCTCGAATAACTCCGCTTTCATAATCAATGACCTCAAAACACACCATTTTTCTTAAACGCGTCCGATTGAAAGCCTTCACATCCATTGACCCATCTCACCGTGGTCCAAAAAGACGGAAACTCTTTTGTCTCTGACACGGTCCCTATATTTGCCTTTAAATTAAGCGACGGCCCACGCATTATAGCTCCATCCCAGAATTGCGGAAACCAAGAACAAAGTAAACGGTAAAATATTGTCCACACTATAAACACCTACGAAATACTCTTTATTATTCGGTTTGTTCCTTATTAAAGTCTCAGAAAGAAGAACAAAGGAACAAAAAGCAAACAAGAAAAAAACATGGGAAGCGAAGCTGAGACGGTGACTTTGAGAAAGCCCAGGTTTCTATGCCTTCATGGGTTCAGAACTAGTGGAGAGATTCTGAAGACACAAGTGACGATGAAGTGGCCCGAATCTGTAACACGAAAACTCGACCTCGTTTACCTCGATGCTCCTTTTCCTTGCCAAGGCAAATCCGATGTCGAAGGAATTTTTGATCCCCCTTATTACGAGTGGTTCCAATTCAATAAGGTATTTGTTAAATTTTATTTTTATTTTATAAATACTATTCCTTGATTTTAGTGTCTTTGTGGTAAGAATATATGGTTGAAAATGTTTTGTATTTTTCTTAGGAATTTACGGAGTACACGAACTTTGATGAATGTCTTGCATATATCGAGGATTACATGATTAAGAATGGTCCGTTTGATGGTCTCCTTGGTTTCTCTCAGGTGAGTGAGTGTAAAATTTAACTTGATTTCGTTTTCATTGAATTGGGAAAAAAAAATTGTGAACAAGTGATTCACTGATTTGATTTTCCTTTACGTTTTGTCTTAAATTTGGGGAATTATGAATCGTGGGTCTTGTTTACGTGGAGAAATTGTTTTCCAGTAAAATTTTGTTTTCTTTTTCATATTCATTTCGTGGTTCTTTGAGTCATGGAATCTTAAACATGCAATGATTCTCAGGGGGCAATATTGTCAGCTGGGCTGCCTGGTCTGCAAGCTCAGGTACGTGTTCATTTGTAATGAATTAGTTGTTTTTTTTTTTTTGGGTGGGAATTTTCAACTATGAATGTCCTTTTCTATCTTGGGTCATATTTAGGGCGAAGTTAAAACAATTGTTAATAATTTTTTAGGAAAGTTTTGACTTTATTTCAATAAGAAATATAAAAAGTCATTAAAAATTTTAATTATTTAAAGAAAAAAATATATCTTAAATTAAGAAAATTTTTCAGTACTACTTGAGTATGGAGAAATTTTGTTACATTTTTTATATTCGTGATGGATCTTATTAACTCCACCATGAGTCATGTTGGGTCATGTGTACGGCAAAATTGTTTTAACAATTGTAAATAATCTTTTAAGAAAGTTTTGACTTTATTCTTATAAGAAATATAAAAAGTTGTTTAAAAAATTAATTATTTTTTTCTTTCTAAAAATATATTTTAAATTAGGAAAATTCTTAAGTATTGCAGGAAAAATTCTACTACCTTTTCTTAAATTTATGGTAGATCCTACAATGAATTTAATGAGTAAACTCCATTATGACTTATGAGGTGTTTGGTTCGCTATGATGTGCATTATGATGATATGATATTAAAATTTTTGGTTTATTTTATTTTTTCTAATATTACCATAATTTAAAATTACAAAATATATCACATAATTTTAATCTTATCACCTTCCTTTTTTTTTTTTTAAATCAACCTTATTACCTTTCTAAACAATCTAATATTGTATTATTGTATTGATATTACATTAATGTAAAATTACAATAAAAATATTATAGCGTAATGTAACATTATGGCGAACCAAATGCCATTGAATGTGAGAGAAGGAAATATAATTTTTCCGTGTTCTAGAAGTACATGATAATTATTCCTCAAACTAATGCCATCTGTTAATTTTTTTTTTTCTTAACATTGTAGGTCCTTTGTTTAGTAAATTTGACGATGTAACTGAGGTTTATGATTTGGTTTTATTTGCAGGGCTTGACGTTCACGAAGGTTCCTAAAATTAAATTCCTAATAATAGTTGGGGGAGCCAAGTTTAGGGCAGCATCACTGGCTGACAAAGCATATTCTACTCCAATTCAATGCCCTTCCCTTCACTTTTTAGGTACTTCCTCAGTTTCTTTACTTATAGCATTTTACAAATACAATATTTTGTTATTTTCCTTTTGATGTTTTGTGATGGCTACGGCTATCACGGCTACACACCCATCATTAAGCATTTAAAAAATAAAAAATAAAATCTTTGTTTGACTTTATTTGCCTTTTTTTTTGGTTGAGAAGGAGATTTTATTTGCTTGATTACTCTAAATCAAATAAAAATAAAATGTCACTTAAAAAATAATTATATTAATAAAAATTTCTCATTAATTCGAATAAACTTAAAAAATATTGAGTTCTTGTATAGGTGCTACTCTTCCTTAGGGCTAAGAGCATTCGCATCAAGCCGACTAAATTTTTTTGTCTATTTTAGACTAAGAACCTATATATATATATATATATTTTATACACCCACTTCTTAAAATCATCCATATCAGTTCATCTATTCTACAATATATTTTATTTAAATAATCAATTTCTTAACTTTTTTTATTATTTCTCTCAACTAGCCATTACCTTTTTGAACACGCACGCGCGTGTGCGCGCACACACATTCTCTCTCTCTCTCTCCCCATTTCTAAACAAACAGATTTTTGGTTGCCTCCATAGACAATCCTTTACTCAGATCTCCTCTCCCTTTCTTCCTCTCAGTCTAATCTCCACTCCCTCTCGATTAGATCTCCTCTACCTCTGTTCAAACCCTTAAGTTGCCTCAAGCATTCATCTCCGCCACAAGTATAGAGACTCACTCCAATCAACCCACAATGATAGATCTCCACTACAAACGTGTTTTAGTCAACCCCCAAGCACCGACCCACAACCACATCTTCTCAACAATCCTCTCTTTGTCTCTATTGTGTGTCCGTATATGGGTGTATTTGATTTTCCTTTGAATTTGTGGTTGGGTTATTATGTATTGTAATCTTGTGATGGTGGTAGTGGTTGGATGGTGGTGGGTTGTGGTGGTAGGTGGATGGATTGATCGGTTGTAGAGAGGGAGAAAGTGAGATGGAGAAGAAGAGAGGATGTTAGATTGGGTTGATTTCTTCGTTTTCTTCCTTTTTTTTTGGATTGAAGAGAGTGAGGGGAAGAGAGAGATGCTGTATTGAAGAGAGAGATTCAGGGGAAGAAAGAGAGAGATACTGTATTGAAGAGAGAGATTTAGGGGAAGAAAGAGAGAGTTGACGAGGGTGAGAGAGGAGGGAGAAAAAATATTTAAATAATAAAATACAAAGCTACAGTAACCGTGTAAATATGCATAATCACAGTTTCTGTATTAATTTTGGAAATGCACAATGTTATAGAAGGACTGGTGGGGGTAGATTTTGAGCAAAAATTTGTAAAATGATGCACTTTTTCTATTATATAGGGATTGATGCAATTGCTCTAAACTCATGACTTGGACGGTTCTACCCCTAACATTTAGTATGTATAATTTGGGTTGGCATTGTCAACATCCTGAACATAGATGGGCTTACCAACCTTACTATAAAATTAGGGTCCTATTAACGTATATATGTTAACGAACAATTTTATAAAAGTTTTGATACCACTTTTATGATAAATATAAAAAAAGTGTTAAAAAAATCGATTAATTTTTCTCTTCCCATAAAACATTTCTAAAAATATTTCTTAAATCAATGCATTTGTTAACTTTTCCTATAAAATAAGATGCGCTTACCAAATTTAGCTGACTAGTTCCAAATTAGGCACATACCAAACTATCATTTTTTTAATGAAACCAAACTATCAATTAAGAGCCTTTTCTTTTGGGTAGTCCACATTCCACAATCCACATTTATCCAAGCTTCACATGAATCACATCCCTTGTAATTAATAAAGATCTATGTGCCAAGAGTTTTATAACTGAATTGACACCTCCTTATGCATGAAGTGCTTGGGGGTTTAAGGGGGAAAATATTCAAGTTATGGGGTTAGTAGCATACTATAATTATCTTTAAAAAATAAATAAAGACCTATGTGGCTGTGTTGTAGGGGAGACTGACTTCTTGAAGGAATATGGAAAGGAACTCTTGGAAAATTGTGTAGACCCTGTTGTGATTCATCATCCTAAGGGCCACACAATACCCAGACTAGGTAAATTTATCAATAGATTGCTGCATTCTCACTCTCTCTCTACAATTATGCTTTGCGTATGAGTTATTGATAGAAAAATTTCTCTTTTTATATTTCAGATGAAAAGGGTTTGCAGATTATGGAGAGCTTCCTTGAGAGGATTCAAAAGATGGTAGATGAGAAAGAAATCAAAGAATAATGAATAATAATATGCTTTGGTAGCTGGGCATGAAAGAATAAATGTGCTTTATTAGTCATCGACTCATCGTGTTATGCAAATTCCCTGTTCTCTTTTAGCATCTTCGGGGATATTCGGATTGTCCTGTTTTATAGTACCATTAAGTGCTTGTTATAGGTAGATTCTTGACATATATGGCACAATCCATTGAACTTTTTTTTGGTAATATAATTACGAAATTCCCATTGCTTATAAACTTAATACGCAAACTGCAAAGTCTCCACTTCAACTTCGGGGAGTTATTTCTTCTCAAAAATAAAAAGAAAAAAAGAAAAAAAGAAAAAACTTGGGGGTGTTATCGTAGTGTGAAGTTGCATCTAAAAAAAAAAGTTTGAAAAGTTCTTATATTTATTAATTTTTTTTATACAAAATAGAATTTCTATTTTAGTTTAATCTAAATGTATATGTGTGTAAAACTTCCTTTTGGAGATTTGAACTCCGGCTTTACCTCTCACACCCCACAAGCACTTATACTTGTGGAATAACCACTGCACCAAGAGTGCGTAATAGTAAAGTTTAAAAAGTTGTGTAAATTAAATAAGTTGAACAAATAACTTATTTTACCCTAATAGTTAATGTGAGCACTTAGAGTATTTGTTAAGTCTCATGAGTAATTCATACACCCTATGCTTTAAAACAAAGTAAACTTTCTTTATTATTATTATTTTTTTGAGAGAGAGATGTATCATAAGGATGGTTATCCATTGTTTGTTCACAAAGTATCTTCTTGATTAATAAATCATCTCTCAAGGCAAAATATTTAATGTTTCTATCCTCTTAAAAATTATTTTTAGTAAAAATAGACAAGAGAGAGAGAGAGAGAGAGTTCAATTGTTACAATAAATGGAAGAAAATAATTTGAACTTTGGTTTTGTTCGTATAAGAGGTTAAATAATGCCACTAAATTACAAGATTTTAAACAACACAATAACTATTTGATAAATTATTTAAGTTATTAGAAATGTTTAAATTATAAATATTTCTATTGAAAACATAATCAATTATTGAGTTACAAGCATTCTCTCATTAGTCCCTCTTATTTTTATTTTTTATTTTTTTGACTTAAGATCAGACCCCCAATCTAACTCCGCAAAACTGCAAATTTTGTAGCCGGTGATAGAGGCAAGCAACAAAAACAGGGAGACACATCAAAATAACCCATTTGTATATTCGTCTGCCCTGAGTATTCAATACTGAATTTAAACAAAAAGCAGAGCATCACCCATTTCTGACTTCTCACCCTATCCTCCCATTCGAGATTAGAGATGCAAAAAAAAATCGATTAATTTTTCTCTTCCCATAAAACATTTCTAAAAATATTTCTTAAATCAATGCATTTGTTAACTTTTCCTATAAAATAAGATGCGCTTACCAAATTTAGCTGACTAGTTCCAAATTAGGCACATACCAAACTATCATTTTTTTAATGAAACCAAACTATCAATTAAGAGCCTTTTCTTTTGGGTAGTCCACATTCCACAATCCACATTTATCCAAGCTTCACATGAATCACATCCCTTGTAATTAATAAAGATCTATGTGCCAAGAGTTTTATAACTGAATTGACACCTCCTTATGCATGAAGTGCTTGGGGGTTTAAGGGGGAAAATATTCAAGTTATGGGGTTAGTAGCATACTATAATTATCTTTAAAAAATAAATAAAGACCTATGTGGCTGTGTTGTAGGGGAGACTGACTTCTTGAAGGAATATGGAAAGGAACTCTTGGAAAATTGTGTAGACCCTGTTGTGATTCATCATCCTAAGGGCCACACAATACCCAGACTAGGTAAATTTATCAATAGATTGCTGCATTCTCACACTCTCTCTACAATTATGCTTTGCGTATGAGTTATTGATAGAAAAATTTCTCCTTTTATATTTCAGATGAAAAGGGTTTGCAGATTATGGAGAGCTTCCTTGAGAGGATTCAAAAGATGGTAGATGAGAAAGAAATCAAAGAATAGTGAATAATAATATGCTTTGGTAGCTGGGCATGGCAGAATAAATGTGCTTTATTAGTCATCGACTCATCGTGTTATGCAAATTCCCTGTTCTCTTTTAGCATCTTCGGGGATAATCGGATTGTCCTGTTTTATAGTACCATTAAGTGCTTGTTATAGGTAGATTCTTGACATATATGGCACAATCCATTGAACTTTTTTTTGGTAATATAATTACGAAATTCCCATTGCTTATAAACTTAATACGCAAACTGCAAAGTCTCCACTTCAACTTCGGGGAGTTATTTCTTCTCAAAAATAAAAAGAAAAAAAGAAAAAAAGAAAAAACTTGGGGGTGTTATCGTAGTGTGAAGTTGCATCTAAAAAAAAAAGTTTGAAAAGTTCTTATATTTATTAATTTTTTTTATACAAAATAGAATTTCTATTTTAGTTTAATCTAAATGTATATGTATGTAAAACTTCCTTTTGGAGATTTGAACTCCGGCTTTACCCCTCACACCCCACAAGCACTTATACTTGTGGAATAACCACTGCACCAAGAGTGCGTAATAGTAAAGTTTAAAAAGTTGTGTAAATTAAATAAGTTGAACAAATAACTTATTTTACCCTAATAGTTAATGTGAGCACTTAGAGTATTTGTTAAGTCTCATGAGTAATTCATACACCCTATGCTTTAAAACAAAGTAAACTTTCTTTATTATTATTATTTTTTTGAGAGAGAGATGTATCATAAGGATGGTTATCCATTGTTTGTTCACAAAGTATCTTCTTGATTAATAAATCATCTCTCAAGGCAAAATATTTAATGTTTCTATCCTCTTAAAAATTATTTTTAGTAAAAATAGACAAGAGAGAGAGAGAGAGAGAGTTCAATTGTTACAATAAATGGAAGAAAATAATTTGAACTTTGGTTTTGTTCGTATAAGAGGTTAAATAATGCCACTAAATTACAAGATTTTTAACAACACAATAACTATTTGATAAATTATTTAAGTTATTAGAAATGTTTAAATTATAAATATTTCTATTGAAAACATAATCAATTATTGAGTTACAAGCATTCTCTCACTAGTCCCTCTTATTTTTATTTTTTATTTTTTTGACTTAAGATCAGACCCCCAATCTAACTCCGCAAAACTGCAAATTTTGTAGCCGGTGATAGAGGCAAGCAACAAAAACAGGGAGACACATCAAAATAACCCATTTGTATATTCGTCTGCCCTGAGTATTCAATACTGAATTTAAACAAAAAGCAGAGCATCACCCATTTCTGACTTCTCACCCTATCCTCCCATTCGAGATTAGAGATGCAAAAAAGTTACAACACTAAACTCAACTCATAAAGCAAAAACACAAACAAAATCTACTACCATTCGTACATATACATACATGAAAAACCATGTGGTCATCGTTGGCACGCAAAAGCCGAACCATGACATGCCTATTCCTCGGTACTCACCAATCCTCACTCCCTCTCATTTTTAACTCCAACGTTCTGAAACCTTCTCGCTCTTTCCACCACAACGCTCTCTCCAATAATAAACTCTCCCCGGTAATCCTCTCTCTCTCTCTCTCTCTCTACACTTTCTCTCTCTATAACTAACATTTTAACTACCGACTAACTAACTCACTCTATTTCTTTCTTTCTGTCTAGGCATTTCTCACTCCAATTCCGAGTCTCTCAATTCGTGCATTTTGTACAAAGCCCAGTGCAAAAATGGCAGACAGAGCGGTTCAAATCCAAAACCCAGACTCTATATCTTATCTCACGCAGCGTGAAGCCGCCGAGATCGATGAGATCCTCATGGGTCCTCTCGGGTTTAGCGTCGATCAGCTTATGGTCAAGCTCAATCACTCACTCACTCACTCATAATTCAATTCTTCTTTGCCTTTTTGTCATTTTCACATTTTTTCAATTTAATTTTGTTTATGATGTTTAGGAATTGGCTGGCTTAAGCGTAGCTGCATCCATAGCAGAGGTAATGCGTTTGTGTTAGGAATATATTAAGGCTTGCAATTGCATTCAAATTGTTTGATGATTTGTCTCTGTGAAAATCCAATTTTGCTTTTGCTCTGTTTACTAGCTAGAGGCCAGTCCAAAGGGCTATTCTTTAGAAACGTGAAAACCCAATTTTGTTTTGTTTTCAATTTTAGGTTTACAAACCGAGTGAGTATAAGCGTGTGCTCGCAATTTGCGGCCCTGGGAACAATGGTGGTGATGGACTCGTGGCTGCTCGTCATCTTTATCACTTTGGTTACAAACCGTCTGTTTGTTATCCAAAGCGTACTCCCAAACCTCTTTATTCTGGTTTGGTCACTCAGGTATGTATGGATGGCTCTACCTTTTCTTTTTCATGGAAAATTGATTATATATTTTGTTGGAAACTATCTTATTTGATGTTGTCAATTTTGTAGCTGGAATCACTGTCTGTCCCTTTCTTGTCAGTTGAAGATCTTCCTTTGGACTTATCAAAGGACTTTGACATTCTAGTTGATGCAATGTTTGGATTCTCATTCCATGGTAATTATCTCGTTTTCTTTTTTAAGTGTTTTCTAACTTTTATGCTTATACGGGTACTCTGCATTGGATGTTATTTTATTATTTAGGACTAGGCAATCGTATTGAATTTCACTTTCCTATGTCTTTGACAAGTTAATAATAGTATAATACTTCTTTAAAAAAGCTCAACTCAACAAGTTATTGTTGCATCACTTATCTCTGATATTTTAGGTTTCATTGGTAAATGATTGAGGGTGATGATGGTAATGGTGTTTGATTGGAAACTTCTCGTCTAATATTGTGTTATCGAACTCAAGTAGTTTTTAATTCCTTTAGGCATCCCCAGGCCACCTTTTGATGATCTTATCCAAAGATTGGTTTCTTTACGAGATCATGATCAAACACACCAAAAATCCCCTGTTATTGTCTCTATAGACATTCCGTCTGGGTGGCATGTTGAAGAAGGAGACATTGGTGGTGAAGGCATTAAACCTGACATGTTGGTATGTTTCTAACGGAAATCTCAATTTTGTGTGTGTGTGTGTGTGTGTGTGTGTGTGTGTGTATGAGAAAGTCTAGTGACAGAACTTATTCACAACTTGCTTAAGTGACAAGTTGTGAATGGTAATAACTAGAGGTGATGTCGATAGTGGGTCCAAGTAAGTGATTGTCCATCACTCACAACTCATCACATTAGCAAGTTGTGAAAAAAAAAAGTGAAATATGTTACATGAACTTGTGTGCAAGCACATACACATTGAATATACTGAGCAATGCGACTTTGGTATTTTCTAGGTTTCTTTGACTGCTCCAAAGTTGTGTGCGAAGAAGTTTTGTGGTCCACAGCACTTTCTAGGCGGTAGATTTGTCCCACCATCTGTTGCAGATAAGTATAAGCTTCGTCTTCCACCATATCCTGGAACTTCCATGTGTGTCCGAATTGGAAAGGCTCCAAAAATTGATATATCAGCTCTTAGAGAGAATTATATTTCCCCAGAACTCCTCGAGGAACAAGTGGAGGCAGATCCAATTGATCAGGTATTAATTAAATCAAAACTATATCACTGATCATATATATCATAATCTACTTTTGTCTTCATGCTTTTGAGCTGAATAGTGAATTTTAAGGTTTATACATGAGACCTTTTTTTATTGGCCGTGATTTGTCACAATCAATAGCAAAATCCTTGTTTCAGAAAGCAACATCAACTAATGGCCATCTATCATATCATTAATAAGCTGTTAGTTATCTTGCAGTTTTGCAAATGGTTTGATGATGCAGTGGCTGCTAGCTTGAAGGAACCAAATGCTATGGCATTGTCAACTGCTGGGAAGGATGGAAAACCGTAATATTCAACTCCTTTGTTTTTTTCGCTTCCTGTTGAAAAGTGACCATTTGATTTACATGGGAACCTAAATCTTAATACTTCAAAGTAATAAAATGTGTCAAATTCAACACTGGTTTCCATTATAATTCAACATGCTTGCACAGATATTAAGAAATATGTTATTATGTTGTGTTAATGTGTGATTTGGTTGATTCAGCCCCCATAATAGTTCACCATTTTTTTCTATGTTGTCCATAATAGTTTCCTGTATTTTGAAGATGATAAAAGCAGCACCCTTCTTAACAGGGGGAGCTCAGATATCCATTTATGCGTTACAGCCAGTTAATTTTTCACTTTGGAGTTGCTTTCTAGACCTTTGAAATGAAGGACTTTGGTTCTGAACCTTCAAAAATTTACCCCCCCCCCCCCCAAGTGAAGGAAAAGCTCAATTTGTGTGCTGCTATATTATAGGTCTTCTTGCCTAATCATTTTTTGTTTTTATCATGTGTAACTTTTTGTTAATGTTACCCTACTTAAATAAATTTTAATTAGATTTAATCTAATTATTGGTTATATGTTCTTTTTGTTCTTAATGTACACACCAAATTTCATATTAATTGGATGCTATTTACTCTTAGATCCATAAATTCATTTTTTGAGTATTACTTAAAATATAACAATAACAATAAAGCCTTAGTCCCAAATTTTTTGGGCTTGGTTATGGATCCTTAATATATTAGTCAGGGTCCGCCATATGTATTCTTTTTCTCCATTCTATTATATTAGAACTCATATCCAATGTAGTGCATCACTAGTAGAGGATGCCCCAAGTATCTGTAGTGGTCCATTTATAATAGAGTAACTAAATTTTAAGGTGGCCATCAATCTATAGCAACCCCTTTTCCTGAGGTTAGGACTGGCTGGGAACAAAATATATGACAATAAGGATAGACACATACAAAGTTAGTATAGTTTGAAAAACCAAAAACTACATATTTAAACATTTTTACGAATTAGATAGTTATTGGTCTTTGACCATCTTGATATTTTGCAAGCATGAAGGTTATAGAAAGACATTTAATCTAATAATGGATTTGTCAAAAAAACGTATCCAATATAAAGTTATTTAGTGATGAAATTTTGAT
Organism: Quercus suber; assembly: GCF_002906115.3. Classification (NCBI taxonomy): domain Eukaryota; kingdom Viridiplantae; phylum Streptophyta; class Magnoliopsida; order Fagales; family Fagaceae; genus Quercus; species Quercus suber. The sequence continues at coordinate 439,554 of NW_027069660.1, forward strand.
AAAAGTTACACTAGGTATGACTTGAACTCATTAATACACTGTCCCTATATACATAATATCACTAGTGTCCTTGGATTTCTCTATAGTAGTTGATATGGTGATTTGATGATTATCAGCATGTTTATCCTTTTTAATATTTATATGAATTTTTGAAATTATATATATGGAACTTTTTGACCTTTTCTAATTACTCCACTTCATCTTACTTTCTGCTTTAGGTCATCACGAATGGTATTGCTAAAAGGAGTTGATAAGGATGGTTTTGTCTGGTTTGTATCTGTTACTGTTTTAGTAGTTCATACGGTTGACTATATTTTCCTTAAATTGATTGTTCTTTTCTTATCTTCTGCTGTCACTATATGCAGGTACACCAATTATGACAGTCGAAAGGCACATGACTTATCTGATAATCCCCACGCATCACTGCTTTTCTATTGGGATGGTCTTAATCGTCAGGTAATTGTACTACTGAGTGTTTAGAATAAAAAAATAAAATGTTTAAATTTACCACTTCCCATTAGCTAAGGACATGTGATAATTAATCATTAGTTATAACAATCTGTAGAATTTTTTTTACTCACCACGAGCCTTGAAGCTCAAATAGTATCTCCTAGTGTTTCCAATGAAGATATTCAGGGTTCAAATCCCCCCACCATCAACTATTAGACTATGAAAAAATAAAAAATAGAACAGTTTTTACTCTGAAATTTGATGAGGCAGATTATTATATTCTCACATGACTCATGCAAAGTAGTATGATATTTACATGATGCTGAACACCAGTAGAGTAACTTCAGCCTGAATTGACCTGGATTAATATATCATATAATCTTCTTGAGCCACTTGGAAATAGATAAATGGGACTTGTAGCAAAGTCTAGTCAATTCTTGAAATATGGCCCCTATTTCGGAATGTATTGTCAAAAGTCTATGAATGGAATACAGATTCAAGCTTTCACATTTTACTAATCCACCAATTCCTAATAGAGTGATGCTAGATTACTAGGGACGCTGCAAATTTTATCACATGTGCCTTATGAGCTGATGTGTTAACTTTTAGCCTCAATGTGAAAAAAAGAAATTTATTTATCATATTGTTGATGTGACAGTGACCAGATTTTTTATTTTTTGGATATGTAACCAATCACATTCATTGTCATGTCAATTTGTAGGACTTTCATCTTAAAATTGGTAGTAGCTTTACTCCTTGTAGCAATTTACTTATCCTTCACAGGCTTCTTTTTACCATAATGGTTATTGTTGACGTTTAGTTTACTTTGATGCAATTTGGTTAACCCTCCTGCAAAAATTATCCACTTAACGATCCGTAGACTTGGCGTAGAGTTCCTAGGATGCTCCTTGATTTTAGAAAATATTATAGTCCTTATTTTTGGAATATCAGGTACTGTGAACTTACGTTGTTGTTTTGGGGCTAGAATTTGGATCAGTGCCAAAGAGCAATGCAGGAGTCTGCATGGGATAGTACTGGCTTTCCAGCACTCCAGCTGGTTTTTCTTGGGTCATTTAAAGCCTCAACAGTTGGGCATTGATTCAATTTGGTGCTCTGATTGTTGAGTATTTTATTTTTTATTATCAACCTCAAATGGTGGATTTGTATCAAACAGAGTGACTTACTGAGAGAGAGAGAGAGAGAGAGAGATTTTAAGCATCCAAAACATGGTGCCAGCGTCACATCATTCTAACAGGCATTGCAGCAACTGCATGAGTGTTTCTAGACTAGACAAATTGTATATGTTCCCCATGATTAATATATATGTACGTACACCTGAAAAGGTGAGAAAACTCGATTGTTAAGATATACATATTTAAAAAAACAGCTTACTTAGTTGGCAAATGACTGATAATTAGAGCATTATGCTCAGGCTCAAGCAAATCTACAGACCTGAGGGGTTTTTTTTTTTTTTTAAGAAACAAACTATCTGTTAAAAACACACACACACACACACTTAATTACACTCTCTCACCAAGCTCAAACACATTACTTAACTCAAAGTACCACTACAGAAGGGCCTAACTCTTGCAGTAGTAGAGTGGGGTTGAGGGTTAATTTACAGGAATGTGTCTCACCATTTGAGGGATTTGGGTGCGCTGCCTAGTGCCTTGCATCACCCTAATTATATGAATTATGATCACTGCACTTTTGCAATTAGTTAATATTTGAAGTTTTCCTAGTGAATGCTTATGGGGAAGTACATCTCTTTGGGAATTCTGAAAGAACATTGCAGATCAGTATGGGACTTTATATTAGATCTTTAGACAATGTAACTTAACCTTTACCAAGCTGCCATGTTTCAATGCGTAACATTTGCCCTATGAAGACAATTCCTTATTAGTATTCCTGGATGAAGACCAGATTTAATAAAGTTTAATTTCTAGGTAAGAGTGGAAGGATCTGTGCAGAGAGTTTCTGATGAGGAATCTGAGCAGTACTTTCATAGCCGTCCTCGAGGAAGTCAGATTGGAGCAATAGTTAGCAAGCAGGTTTATTTCACTATATATTTATCATTATTGATATTGAATACTAGCTTTACTGTACACATGAAGCTTGTGCAAATTCATTTTTTCTTTGAAAAAGATTGTTGCATATATTTTGCAGTAATTTTAGAGACTTTAAACATTTCAACTATGTTTTTTTGATAGGTGACTTTAAACATTTCAATTATGTACAATAATTATAATGTGTGGTAAAAAAAACAAACAAACAATCAAAACAAAACTTTCAAACAACCTTTTATGTGGAACAGAGAAGATCAACAAGTTGTAGCATAATTCTTCTTCTTCTTCTTCTGTTATTCTTTATTATATTAATATGTTTCTTTAATTTCCTTTTTACATTACTTAAGATCTGGCATTATTACAAAGTTACAGAAGATGGTTGTTGTAATGGTATAAAGTGTTGTTGAAAAACTGTATAAAGTAGGTATCATAAAAGAATTAAAACTCAAACATATATGAAGAGGGGGGAAAAAAAAGTGGGTCAAGGAGGTAATGTTCTAAGAATTTCTAATATCACCTCCTTCCCTTCTATAATAGGATGGAAGGTGAGATTGTGGATTCAAGACCCATTGGGTGCATGAGTAATTTGCTAACAAGAAAGAAAGAAAAAGAAAAAAAAAGATTAGTGGGTATCTTATTGACTTAAGATGGTAATGCTGTAAGAGTTTCAAAGTAATTAAATTTGGATGGAGAGCGTTATTTGAGAAACTTAAAATTCTTTAAGAATAAGAGCATTTTATCTGCCTTTCTTCTGAATTTAGTTGACTGCAAGATTTATTTTTCTCCCACGGATATTGATAACATGTTTGCTTTAACTTATGAGATCATCATCTTGCTTTCTTCAGAGCACCGTAGTGCCTGGAAGGCATGTTCTACTCCAACAACATAAAGAACTAGAGGAAAAATTTTCTGATGGGTAAGTTTCTTTGTTTTTTTTTCCCCACTTTAATTTTTGCCACATGCCGAGCAGGGGGTGGTGGTGTTGAAGGAGGGTAAGTTGTTGGATTTTAATTTTTACTTTTGACAATTTGGCTTGTGCAAGCATTCTGTTAGAGACACTTGATCACAAATGTATGCTATGTCATTGAATTAACTTCAGATGGTGGTCCCTTGTCTGGTTCTGAATAGAAGTGTATGCCATGTACCAAAAGTGAAAATTTTTGCAGTAAATTTCCAACCTTCATTGGATTAAACCTTTGAGCGTTCATCACAAATGTCAGAATATTAAGTACTTTCCCCACCCGTCACTACCCAAGAGAGAACTGTCCTAAAAATAAAACTACCATGGGAGAAATTTGAAATAAAAATCTTCTTGTTTTTGTTAAGAGAAATTTGAAATAAGAATCTTCTTGTTATTTATTTATTTTCATTTTGTCTCTGCAGAAGTTTGATTCCAAAACCTAAACACTGGGGAGGATATAGGCTTAAACCAGAGCTGTTTGAGTTTTGGCAAGGACAGAAGTCTCGCTTGCATGACAGGTGGTTTCCATCCCATTTATGAAAGGTGGTTTTTATTCCATTTTCTTGCTACAATTTCTGTGATGGGCTTGCAATGCATAAATGGAGCTGGTTTGGGCCAAATTTGGTTTAATTTGGGTTCATATATCCTGGGACTGCACCTTTTATAGAGGTTTGAGTAGAATTACACTGGATCTGTGGTATAAATTTTAAAATCCAAATTGGGTTTGTCTTGGATCCATAACCTGTCAGTGAATTTTGTTGATTGATATCATTTCATGGTTTGATCATAGAGCCGCAGACCAAAATATTTTGTCCATCTTGAGGGTAGATGTGATTCTGTGTCTAGTGGTGAATCTGGTGATCAAACTAAATGTGATGTCAGATTTATCGTAATAAACTGCTACCCTCATAAACTGCATTCCAAATCACTCAGTTGAGATCTGTTCCAATACACCATCTTTCATTATCCAAAAGTTTCTTTTCTTTCATTCTTCCCACGTTTGAAAGACAATAGTTTATGTGACATCTTTCATTCTTCCCACGTTTGAAGGACAATAGTTAATGTGACATTAATATTTTACATTTGTTATAAGGTCCTTGGATGGAATCAAGCTAAAATTACAAATATGATAGCTTGAGAGGACTTTCTTATCATTTTTTTTTTTTTTTGATAAGTAACTTTCTTATTAATTTTAATTTCTAATGTTATGTATATATATAAATATATAAGTTGTATATAAGCAAACCCATCGTTAAAAAATTTCAATAATGTGTACCACGTTTCATGTACCCGTACAATCCATGCCTTAGGTAACATAGGGTCATGTATATGTTTCCTATAGTCTTGGAAATCCAACTAAGGGGCCAATGAACATGATGGATTCCAAATTTCTGCATAAAGTTTTGGATTTGAGCTTCATGGATTCCACTCACAATATCTGTGTCATGTCCTGTTTACTTGTTGCTTCTTTTACCTTTGATACATGGAACTCATGCTTGCGGCAGTTCAAGCACAAATTGTACAAGAGAGATGTGTTTCATATATTTCAAAATGTATCTCAAAGAGTCCATTGAAACTTTTATTTTAATGAATGATTCCTTAGAAACTTAAATGGATTCTTTTACATGTCTCATCCTTATTATTGTTATGTCTTCCTGACAGGTTGCAGTATTCTCCTCATGAAATCAATGGACAACAAGTGTGGAAAATTGAGCGGTTGGCTCCTTGACTATAAGTTCAATCTTCATTCAAAGCAACTGTAGGTGATGAACCACGACTTTGTGAGCGTACGTGTATATCCAAGAGTGATTAGACTAATGCATAATCTGTAGAGGAAAGTTTTTGAACAAATCACACAGATGGATTCTTACATATCTTGTCATCTTTTAAGTATAATTACCTCAGTTGTAATGCCATGAATCTTCTATGCAGGGTCTACAAATCTTTATTGTGTAAGGTATACTTTATTGTGGGACTGCTTCTGGGTAATAAAATGGATCTGTGGATCAATGTTTTGAAATACTGCCAAATATTTGGTTACTCAAGGCTGTAGCTGTTGCCACTGTTCTAGTTGTCCTATGATCTATGCTTGGGAGTAATATCTCCTAAATGGTTTTTTGTATAGGGAATCATATGTGCTGGAAGACTCACTTTTTAATAATTTGTGCTGGTAGAATCAACTCTGAAACACAACATGACAAGTCTTTTTAATAATTCTACTCCGTATTGCGTCAATACTTGTATCATCATATTCCTGTTGTTTTTTTTTTCTTCTACATCTGTTCCCCTAAGTCTTGTCTCTGTAGATGATAATTATTATAGCTCAATTCAAACGTATTTCAACTTGGCATGTCTTTACTTGTAAAGCAATTCCACTATTTGTTTTGCATGATTGTAAGATAAACTTTTTCAAAATCCGCTTCTTGAAGATTTGAGTATTATGAGCTCTGCCTCAGTCCTGTAGCTGTCCATCCATTGAACACAGCCATTGGTTGGTAGCATTTTTATTAAAGACAAAAGCTTTCATACGAGCTATCTACTAATGGTAGGTTGCTTTATAAGCTAATGGATCAAGAATTTTCTTGTTATGAGTTTTAGTTAGCTTAACTAATAAAAGTTTTTTGCCCTTGAATAACATACTTGGGTTCAAATCCCGCCAATTTAAATAAAAGAAAATCTAATATTTTAAAATTGTATCTAGAAATTGTATCTAGAATGACCGGAAAGGTAGAATTTTCCTACCTCGGGGATAAAAGCCCTTCCCTTTTTGGTCGGTTGTGGGAGAGAATCAACATATATATATTTTTTTGTTTTACTCCCCGCAATTCTTCCTTAACGGGGCTTGGGCAGAAATAAGAGACTTGAATAAGAAACCCATTAACGTCTAATGAGAAAGAGTAATTATCATGAAACATGTCATAGATTTTAAGTCTTATCACATTCATAAAAAAAATCATTGCTTAACTTCATATTTAGATAGTTGTTTGTTGATAAACTATAAAATTATGATTGACACTTTGTGGGATTGTAGTGCATATATATTTGACTACTAATTTGAATGGATATATGTAAAAAGGTCTTCTCTCTCCTTTTTTTTTTTTGGTGGTGGGGTTGAGAGAGACAGATTGAGAGGATGATCTCCCTTATCAGGATTAACTTTACTTTCTTTCTCTTTGAAGTTTGGTGGAGGCTTGTCTTCAAGCTTGGAGTTTTCTTTCTTTTATGTGGATGCTTCTTGATATTAATGTTTGGTTATGTAGAAAGAGCGTATGTCAATCATGACTAAAATGGGCTCCACAAGAAAAAAAAAAAAAAAATCAGAAAATTCTTTTCAAGCCTCTTTGACCAGTGCTGAAGCTGAAACCTGAAACACTACTTTAAATTATTTTTTTTCTTTTCTTTATCTGAAAGGCCAAATTTGATGCAAGGTGACCACCCCACTTTCTCCTGAAAGGGTGGTTTTTCCTCCTCAATGAGTGGAATATCAAAGAATTTTTTAGATGCATATAATGTGAAAATTCAAAGTCACTGTTTGTACGCATCACCCATAAAAAAAAAATAAAAAAAATAAAAAAAATAATAATCTAAGAAGGACTAGATGTGGCGGAATTTTCATAGTTCTGAAGGAGAAATGATTAGTAGATTCCTTCAAGCTCTCTCTTTCAAATCATGGATCTAAAAAGGCCTACGATCCTTTCTCATAGCATTGGAGCCTCACCCTCTATTTTGTTTTTTATATGATTTTTAATATATTCCACAAGTGTCAAGTGGGCATAGCTATTTGTTCAAACTCTCAGGTATGAAAGCATATTGATTTTTAAGAGATTAAAAAGATCATTGACCCCAGAAAGTATTACTCTTCAAGTGTCTCTATGAACAACCGTTGTTGGATGTTGACCCAACTTCCCAATTTGGTGTTCAAGTGGCCACGTCCCTAACGAGCGATAGTTCTATTTGCTAAAATGCGTTTGTATTATGCATGAAATCACTTTCACGAATATATTTTTTATACTGATTTTAGCAATACCAAAAGCTAAGGATCTTATTAACAATCTTATCCTTTATTCCATTTTCATCTTTTTCAAATTTTTTTCTCTTCTTTGCTCTTCTTTAACTCGTAGCTTTCATGTATGCCAATTAGATTACCATTTTTTTGTGATATAGTTAACTAAATTTGACCAAATCCTTTGTTGTCATAATACAACAAAAAGAAACTCATTTTACATTTTTTTTTCTTTATAGCAAATAAACAAGAGTTTTTCTTCTTTTATAGAGCAGTAAAAGAAGACAAATGAAAGCTAGATAAGAAGATAAGAACAAATATATAGTTATCATAATTTGCTAAAATAGTTTTCGTATAAACACAACTTGACACTTTACTTTTACATAACGATCGCTACATTTTATTGGCATGAAATTTGATATATATATTTATAGCAATAAAATATTAATTAACTCTCTATTAGTATTAGTATTATATATTTATGATGAATTTGTATATATAAATTGTTCACGAAATTATTAACTAGCAAAAAATCATTTGGAAAACATGGTATTTTTCGTATGACAAATTTTGTTTTCTACAATCAAATCCAAATATTCTTCAATCTCTTTAATGGTTAACAGATTTCAAATCCTATTACATCAATTAAAAAAAAAATATATATATATATATACCATAATAATTGTTACATTTGTTACAAGTGACACGTACTCCTAGATAGAAGCCAGTTCCACTTTGTTGCCAATGAACTCTCCAGATCAAAAGGAATAATACATTAATTAATACTTGGCATCAAAGTTTGCGCGTAAGAATTGCTATTAGCTTTAGCCAAAAAAAGAGAGAGGCTATTAATAGCAATTTATGTACGGATGGTTGGGATTTTAATTTTAATTTTTTTAATTTTTATTTTTTGAAAATCTGATGGTTGGGATTGAATTTGAAAGGAAGGGGCAATGCTCTTCAAATCATGATTGGCAATTGGTACAATTCTTGAGCTATGAAGGATTGGAGTTTTTTTTTTTTGGTGAGAATGATGAAGGATTGGAGTTGATAGAACCTTTCAGTGCCTTTTTGAATGTGCAATAACAATTAAAGTGGGTTCAATCCAGATCTTCTAGAGGGGAAATAATGGTGTCCCTCATAAACAGAGAAGAAAAAATTGAAGAAAGTTTGAGGACCCCCACATATCTACGATATAAATTGGGCACGCAAAAACATCTATATATAGACTATCAGGTTTTCAAAGCCACATTTCTGATAGAGATAGTTCACTGTTTTAAAACCTTAATAGGAGGATGAGCTCAAAATAAAGAGAAAAATGCATCAAAAATTTTCAAATGATTTATTATCTTTTTTAGTTTCAGCTATTGAGTGCCATAGGACCAGGCTTAAGTAAAATTTATTATTCTTTGACTAAATAGTTTTTTTCATATTTTTGAAGGGGGGAAAAAAAACAAAAGATCATTATTGTTGTTATTATTATTATTTCTTTTTTTTGAGAAGACAAAGTTTATTGTTTAATTAGACTGATTAAGGGAGCTTGACAGTAGATTAGACTTAGATGCTTTTTCCTTGATAGTTGGTGTAAAAATTTGACTTTCTTTGAAAATAATGTGATTCGACACAGGAAAAAAAAAAATAATGCTTGTTTTTTTTGGGGGGCTAAGTATTAGATGAAAGATATTGGACCATTGACATAAATCTAACAAAAGGAAGGAGGACGCGGCCAAGCCATTAGGTCGTTGGCATTATTATAGCTAAAGGATATGGTAAAATGTCTTATCCCATCCCGGTTCAACGCTAATTTTTTCCACCCCAAAGAGGAGATGAATATCTAAATCTATCTGATCTTGAGTGTATGTGTGTGCGTGTGTGTGTATATCATATTTTAAATTTTTTTTTTTTTTTAATAAATATTCTATTACCATCTCCAAACCGTCACTCTCTCTCTCTCTCTCTCTGTTTGCAAAGATTGTAAATGAATCGAGTTTTTTATGAACCACTTAGAGTTAGCCCAAAATAATACTTGTTTACATTCCTTTATCTAGTAAATGAGCTAAGTTCAAACTTAATTTTAGGGTCAACTATTAAACAAGACAAACTTAAACATAATAATGTGTTTGTAAACAAATTCGTAAGTATGAGGCTCTATATATATATATATAATGTATTTTCAACTATAATTTATTATTAATATAAATTTGTGAAGTAGTAAAAAAAAATTTAGTCATATTGTTTACTATATATGAGAAAATAATAAATTAATCAAGTAACTCCTAAACAAGCTTAAGCTTGTTTGAAAAAAGAAAACAAACCATGATTGAACATATAATCTAGTTTGGAAATAAGCTTGAACTGGTCTCATGTTTGAAGTAAAATTAAATGAATAATTTTAAACTTTTAATACTTTGCTCAACTTGACCATTCACAGCCCTACTCACTAGTGTCCCTCCCTTTCTCCCATTATTTCTAGCACCATTTCAATTTGGAATGGCAAAATGTTTCCACCACACCCCACCTTGATTTTCCTTAACTTGTGTACTATGGGAGTTTTGTCCATCCCAAAGGAGATGAGATACCTATAGTCGAGCCTCAATCTGCCCCTAATTGATACTTCTTAAACAATGTCACAAATTTGCTAATAAAAGTCATTTATGATAGTTTGACCTAAATATTGGTGTTTGAGCTCTTTTGGGTGGAGATATATGAGGTACATTTTAGATTAGTACATTCGATAGCTTCTAAAAGAGTTACAAATATGAAATAGGATACTCTCCATTCAAAGTAAAATGAAAAAAAGTTTATTTCACAGTTTAGATTTCATTTACTGAATTTGACAGTATACAAACTACAAAGTAACATGTCATTTTAAATTTTTAAATGATATGACATTATATACATCTTTAGATTTGTAATATTTAATCTAAATCATGAGTGAATCCATTTCAAAGGAATATAATTCTTTTCCTACAATATTACCATTCGTTTCCACCTTAAATAGATATGTGAAAGAAGTAACACATGAAAATCTTGAATAACTTTCCATGAACACAAATTAATATAAAAATAAAATCAATAAAGATAAGGACTTGAAGTTTTTTTTTTCAAAAAATGTTGGGGTTGTTAGTCGGGCACCCATTTCCAACACACACACTAAAAAAAACATTATTAAAAAAAAAACACACACACACACACACAAAAGGCATTGCAGGTTTTTCTAGCTTTGGTAGGCATCCAGCATCGCTTCATCAAATAGAAAACCAATAATTCTAAAGAAAGTTGATTTACAACCCCAAAAAAATCATAATTCAAAATGCAGTTCTTCTTAGTCCATCAAATTTGCCACAATTATTTGTTGCAACTTGATGATATGGGCGATTATAATTGGTGAGACATAATTTTTTATATACCACCCACAGTCACACTCACACATATTAAGATTATGACAAAAATTATTACAAATTTGTGTTAAAGAATGACAAATTATTATACAAAAGTTGTGCCCACTTTGTTTTCAAAGAATGTGCCAAAGGCCAAGTATTTCTCTTCCATCTAGATTGTAAATCTACAACATACTGGTCGATTGCGGCAAATGCCTTTTATCATTTGCTGATTACAGATTTGACACTTCTTTTTAACCTTACTCGATGAGAGAAATCTCCTTGGATGAGGCACGCCAAACGGTGGCTGTTGTATGGAAATCAGGTTTATTTAGAACTTTGGAGAAATTTCAATAGCGAGTGCTATGGTTACATCCTTGATATCGAGGGGCATAGGATACTGTTGTTCAAATAGAGGATTGGAGTAGCACTTACTGCGACAAAATCATATGCTCCTTTTCTTCTTCTTTTTATAGAAGAAAAAAAAACAGTAAGAGGGGATATTAGAGTGACTTTTCTCTTTAAATGTTACCATAATAACATATTAATATTGAGGGCCCCAAATTTTTTTTTAAACACTCCAACAATAGGTAAAAATAGAGCCTATTCAATTTTTTAAAGAGCTGGCACTTCCAAAAACAAAGCGTTGGCCTCCCCACCTTCAACACGTGAATGTTTGCCTCTTTGTAGCTCCATTTTACATTGGCCCTCCAAACACAAATTCCTAGCTTTGCTCTTGTTAGCATTCTATCCTCCAAGTCCAAATCTACAAAAGATAAAAATGATGATCCATAGTTATTATCCATTCAACAAGGATGCTAGTGGGTATTGAACTGAGGGCATAAGAATCATATACTTCTTTTATGAACTCTTTAATTTGTAAGTTTTCAAATAATAAATTAAAAGCCTTTTGGAAAACTTATAATTTCTCTAAGCCTTTCTTTACTAGGTTAAACAATCACTCTCATTTTTAGCAATTTTGTAATAACACGTTAATACCTTGAGAACTTCTAATGTCAACTAATCTACCTCGAATTTCTTTCTTTGACATTTTACACACAATTATTAAAAGCATACATGCAACTGCTGCAAGTAACTAAAGCTTTCACTTGGAAAAATCCTTCAATGTTGTACTCATTTGTTATGTTTCCTCACAATTCTAGCACTCCATCCAAGTGAAGTCAAATATTAGGTTTGTGTCAAAACAAAAAGGCTTTCGTTTTTACGAAAGTATTGTGCCCACAATTTCCAAACACTTTAGGTACACATCTTTATCTTCACTTTTGACATGAATTAAAATTATATAACCTCTTAACGTGTCATGTTTAGCAACACAACAGTGTCTCGTGCCCTTCACATGCATAAGTAGCTCAACAAAGTTTTCCTCCACGAGTTTTGGCGTGTTTCTTCGAAACACACATATTTATTACATTTTTAATCTAATTCAGTTGTCATTAAATAAGGTTAGTGTTAATCTATGTCTATGCTATATGACAAGTAGCTTCTAATATAATAAAAAGATTATATTAATAGTTTAATACAATCACTTTTGTGATCCGATCGGATTTATATGTACAGCGTTCCATAGGCTTACTATCAAATTTGAATTTATGTGATTATATTTCCAAGTAAATTTTCATGCTAAATTAAGCTTCATATTGCTTATTGCAAGATGCACGAATATAAATGCAGGTACGACACAGCTACACGAACAAATTTTTAAAAATTATAACATGAAACAATAAGTATGACATGAGTACGGCACTCTAAATAAAGTGTTCATATATCCTAAACATAATTTGTAATATCATAAAATCAAGATTAATAGGAAAAAAGGCCAATATATTTTGAAAAAGAAAACTTAAAAAGAATAGTGGAAATTTATTAATAAAAGTGGTGAAGCAGAGAGAGCATACTTTAGTGGTTGACCTCGTGCTTAGTTCAGCCATGAATGTGCTTAACAGACAAAAAAAATAGAGATAAAAAATAAATAAATAAAAAAACCCTAAAAACCCTTTTTGTGTGGCTTCACCGACTTTTATATTTTTTCTCTCTCATCCCTCCACTTCACCCACTGGACTAGCACCTACCTGACAATTAGTTGGGTTTCGTTGTTTGTTTCCTTGTATGTATATGTATGTTATAGGCTTATAGCTTGTGATCTCTGCCCCTCCACTAATATTAAAACAACAATGATATTATTATTAATAAAATGCATGATTTTGTACATTGAATATTTTTAATGTGTACAAGGGGCATTAATGTATTCCACCACCCAAACGGTACACGTGGCCCACACACTCAATGATCAGGTGGTGGGTCAGAGCTTGAGATGGGTCTTAACCAATCAAGCCCAAAGAAGCTTAACTTTTGTCATTGCAACATATTATTATGTATATGTGCTTAGTAAACAGTATAATGCATGTGCTAACCAAATGGGGTTGATGTGCTTATTCACTCAGGACCACATAATTTGGTGAATATTTATCTACGAAATGATGGATTTTGATATATGTCTAGTAGGTAAGATAGGTCCATCAAAATGGGTCGTTTAACTCAGCAAACGGCTAAGATTGAGAGTCATTCAGATTATCGTCCTTGTGTAACGTCATTATCATATTTTAAATTTTTTTTTTTTTTGTTTGTAATTTCACTTTTTCTCAAAGGGACAGGTATGGTTGCTCAAAAAGAAAAATAAAAGGCAAACTGAGAAGATATAATTAAAAAGCAGAGGCTATCATTCATTGGCAATGGTCACCTAAGGGACTATTCCCACCGTAAGCGCTATGGATAAGCTAAGCTCTCTAATAAGTACTGAAACTCCAATGTTTTTTTTATGGCTTCTGTTCAATCCCACACCCTTCTTATCCTTAACTGTCCTCTTTGCCAAGTAAACCGACCCAATTTGACCCTATGAGAGAGATAGATAGATAGAAGAGATGCCCCCATTTGCCTTTAAACCAGTGGAAAAAAAGAAAAAAAAAAAAAAAAAAAAAAACCATATTGGGTTTGGTCCACTTGGGTACAGAGCTAGGAAGAGAGATAGATAGATAGAAGAGATGCCCCCATTTGCCTTTAAAAAAAAAAAAAAAAAAAAAAAAAAAAAAAAACCATATTGGGTTTGGTCCACTTGGGTACAGAGCTAGGATGGATCATCGACAGGAAAGAAAGCCGAAGCTTTGCTTCCCATCACTTATTCAATTGCACAGTCAGATCCCACTTTCATGATAAGCTTGCTTTTTACTACCCTGCCAGAGAGAATACCAACAAAGAAGGCAGATAGATTTCCATCTTAATTATGAGAGAGAGTGAGAGAGAGAGAGTTCATTGTGGACTTGGCTGCTTTATAACGCAAACGCAGGGGTTGTGACAAATCATCAAACTTATAGGTCCCACCTCCCCAACCTATTGAAAGTAGAAGAAACTATATACTGAAGGAGTACATGAAGAAGTCAGAAACCAACTCAAACACTCAAAATTCAGCAAAGTTAAACCCCAAACAAAGAGTGAGATTGACACTGGCTTGAGCTTTGGCATTCCAGATTGATTATTTTTAAATTTGAAAGTCTCCTCCAAGGATTTGAGAGAAGATCAGGACCATGATCCAATGCCCCAAAGTGAATTTGGGATTCTCTGATGATATGTGAAATGGAATCACACATGTTTGAGAAGATGAAAAGGGGGTCCTGCAACGTGTACTTGTGCAACACTTCCCATACATCATTAATGGGCCTCACAGTCAATTTGATCATTCCACAACCAGAAAAAAGAGGCAAAGACAGAGTCCCACTAAGTATATATATGGCATATGGTCCATGCATATTTTGGCATTTATTACTCATCTCACATTTGCTAACAATAACAATAATAAATTCAACAGTCAGGTGCTACAACACATCTGAAAAGAACAAACACTTAGAAAGAGAAAGAGAAAGAGAAAGAGATGCATCAACCTGGGCATTTAGTTCTCAGCAGCTACAGCTTAAACTAACTACCATTTGAATCAAAATAAACAGACTTAAGTTTTTTTTTTTCCCGAGTGAACACTAGCTCCTGCTTCTCTACTGGTGGCATGGAAGAGAACTTCGAAAATTCACCATTCTGAACCCCCAATTCTTCAAGACCGATCTCCATCTCTTCATAGAAGGATAAATAATATGATCCAGGTTAAACTCATAATTTAAATTCTCAATGCAGCTTGACAATCGCTCCCCCCTTCTCTTCTGGCAACCTTCGTTTATGATAAAAACGAATATGAAAGCAAAAGAAACATAAAATTTAGAAGCGTACCAATAGAACGATATTGGACGATCCAATACCTTGCTTCTGCTTTGAATGCTCTTGCACCTGCTCAAGCCAGGAACAGGACTTGTTCAATCCTTATTTGTTTGACATACAGGGATTTCAGGGACCTTCAAGCGGGTCATGTAAAAGTCACCCGCCATCTTCAATTTTCCCATAAAAATGTTTTCAACTTGCTCGGTAGCCACCTAACAGCCAATTGACTTCTTTTAATGCAAGATGGTTACAAAGCTTGGGGCATCATCCCTTGGCCTTTCGAGAGACCGATACATGTATAATATGTCAAAATTATCATCAATGTGCTCCTCACAATCTCCCCTGATCACGTTCCCATCATCCCTGATCACTTCCACCACCAGACGGGGCAATGCTCGAGCAATCTCACAACAACCTTGGGGAGATAACCTACATGAAGACATCCAGAGGAACCTCATATTGTAGTAGTGATGCAAACCAGAACGCAAAGCTGCATCCCCAAATGGGCTATCCCTGATCTCAAGCTTTTGCAGTCTAGGACAGCCCTCAAGCACATATTTAAGCCCCAAGTCACTATCTCCAGCAAAAGCAACTGACAATGTTCGAACCAATTTCCCGTATCTTCCAATATAACTGAAAGCTTGATCGGTCAGTAAACCAGACACAGCGAGACGAGTGAGCTTCTTACAGTTCTTAACAATGGCTCCGAAACCTTCATCCATTGGTTCACCAGTCACATGGTCAGGACGGTGTCGCCCCATTATACAGAGACGGAACACTTCAAGATCCGGGCAGTTGTTTGACATGGCTACCACAGCTGCATTTGTCATGTGCTGACAGAAGTACAAAATCGATTGTAGTTTCCTACAACCCTCGGAAATCGCTTGGAGTCCCACGTCAGAAACAGGGCCCTCACTATCCTCCCGTGCATCAATAGGAAAAACCCGAAGCTCGCGCAAGTCCTTGCAAGTTGCAGCTGCAGCTTGAAGCCCTTCATCACAAATTGAATCAAGCACCTGCATTACAAAACCAAAAGTAAGCTTTCAAAATCCATAACTTGATCACTATTTCGCCACGCAAAAAATCCAACACACAAAAACTCACCCAAAAAGTCTGCAGTTTGTGGCAGTGAAATATGACCGTCTTGAGTTGCTCCGCATTAATATTCGCATAGCTCAAATTGAGGGAAGTCAGATTAGCACAAACAGCATAGATAGCCGACAAGTAATCCAGCGTAATTTCCCTAAAACCCGATAAACAAACCAACGACTTGCACGCAGCAAAAGCAGACTCATAATCGGGCTCCTGATCACCGTGAGCTACACCCTCGGGCAGACTGAACGACCCAGTTCCAAGATGAGTAAGCTGTGGAGCTCGCACCATCAATCGATATAGCTGCCCAATCGAAACAAAGCGGTTCAACCTCAGCTTCTTCAAAGATGGAGACCTGATCACCAACCTCTCCAATGCCTCAAAATTTATTGGGCTCTCAACACAATCAAATATCAAAGATTCCAAACAGGTTATTCCACTCTCCGGAAACTCCCCTATCCAATCCATATCAGATTCCGCAACCTCGGATTCAATCAGATCAAGCACTCTCAGTTGTCTGAAATTCCACAAATTTAAAATAAATTAATTTATTAAAAAGAAAAAAAAAAAAAAAACATCAACATAGATTAGTACCAACTATAGCTTTATTACCACTCTAAGCTTTATTCCCACACCTAAAATTCCAATTATATAGCACTATTCTCAACATTTACTACTTAGGGTTCGATTACTAAAATTAATAAACAAATATATCTAAATTTGACAACCAACCATAATAACAGATCTGCATTCAAAATGATAACACAAATAGAAACCCTAATTAAAAATTAAAAATATTCAGATAGATCTAGTTGTACTATACGAGTACCTGCACTTCTTGGCTATTACGGCGAGGCCACGTGTACCAAAGCCGTCGCAACAAACAAGGACGAGTTCTTTGAAGTAAGGGAAATACTCAGCGAGATGTTTCAGATCTTCGTCGGTGACAGACATGCGTTTCAGGTAGACTTTTTCGAGCCAAGGATAGGCGGAGCCCAAGGCGGCGACCCACGGCGCGAAGTGGGCCCCCCATTCCGGCGGCATGAGGTTGAAGTCGGCGAACCTCGGCCTGCCCTTGATGGCCACGGCCCGGACGCGGGAGAACCGGGCCGTGGCCCGTTTGGGCGAGACGGAGTAACAGTTCCCGATGAAGAGCTCGGATCGGGTCAGGGCCTCGACCCGATACCACGACTTGCAGACCAATGAGGCGGCGTTGCGGTCCCGCCGGGAGGTGAGGAACTGGAGCACGTTTTCGAGGACGTTCTCGAGGACTTGGTCCGGGTACGGAGCCTGGAACTCCATGGGATTCAAACCGGTGACATGACCCGACCCGGTCACGCAGTTCCGGGTCTTGCTCGACGACTCGGCGATGTCCGCTCCCCGAAGATCCAACGGTGGAGATCGATCGTCGTCTTTGGACATTTCAGTCCTCTCCTCTCTCATGTGACACCTAATTCTCTCACTCTCTCTCTCTAAATCTCTATCTCTCTCTATATTTCTGATCTAGGTTTTGATAAAGAAAGAGCTTTTAATTTAGATCGTGAAGTTGAGGTTGAGGTGTTGAGATTTTTTAGGAAGAGAGAGAGAGAGAGAGAGAGAGAGAGAGTTGAGAGATGCTTAACTAGTAGAGACTGGTACTACTACCAAAGGCGTCGCAACAGTGAGGTTATTCTTGATTCAGTTTTATATGTAAGATAATTGAGGAAAATATATAAACTATTATAGTATATCGAAAGGGAAATTGTTTCTCTCTCTCTCTGTGCTGTAAGTTGTGGATGAAGCCCTTATTTTTTGAGTTATTTATAGGCTTGTCTAGTGAGTTTTCAATTTATCTACTACATACCCACTCAACTTTGAACTTTCCCACTTTTTTTGTTTTTTTTGTTTTTTCTTTTCTTTTTTGGGCTTAAAAAAAAGGGTTTTAACAAGGTAGTTCAATAGCAAGCTTAGAGAACGTAATTAAAGTTCAATTAAGTCAATGAATTTTTTTTTTGAGTAATGCTACATTTACAAATTATTTTACAACATTTTTACAAATTGTTGATGTGACCAACTTTTTATTAATTTTCATCTAGGCCCACCATTAAGATCACTTTTTTATTTACCAATAACCATTCACCATATCAGCTGTTTGTAAAATTTATTGTAGAAAAGTTTGTATCTCTAGTATTATTATTATTATTTTTTTAGTAAAGTCAATGAATTTAAGTGGACATTTAGATCTCATTGCTATTAAGTGTTTTTTTAATAGCAGTCATTGTCTAAATAAATAGGAAGATTATCATTTACTATGTTAAATAATTAAATCAATGAGTTATTATTGACCATTTAATTAGGAAGTATTTCTAAGATATGATGGAATTAATTAATCTATATAATTAATGAATTTGATTTTATTTTGAGAAGGTTCTTTTATAATTTTTTATTTATCTGAAACAGAATTCTACTCTAGAATAATCTATGGAGGCTTAAATTTTGACTCTTACCTCCATACTTATGCTTGTAGAGTGATCATTACGTCAACGATGCGTAGGGGTAATTTAATTATTGGTGAAAGGATATTTAAATCCTAAACATCTTATTTGAAAACACAAAAAACAATTATAAAATATATTTTATTTATATTTTGTATATATTTTTAAGTTTTTTATTTTATTTTATTTATATAAGATAGAAATTCTACTCTAACATAATCTAAGTGTATATATGTGTGAAGCTCCCTCTTGAAAACTTGAACCTTGCCTCCCCCCACAAGCATTTAATATTTGTATAGTGATCATCGCATCAAGAGTGTGCGGTGGTAAGTTTTTGTTTTTCATATAATATTAAATATATATCAATTTAAGACCAATAATGAGTAATAAGAGTGAATTTATGACTATTAAAGGATGTTTAAAAATAAGAATATACCCCAAGAATAAGAATATTTCTTAATTTTCAAATGTATTGTTATTATTAGAGCATGAATGCTTACTTTGTTTTATACAAAAATGTATTTGATTTCTCTTGTTCCCATTTCCTGGTCATATTCCACAAATTTTTCTTTAAAGAACACTGCTGAAACATGCATGTAAATATATTTTATACGCTTCACATATCCAATACATGTACGTCACCTCAAATAAATTATGTTTGCTTCATAGTTGACAATACAACTAAAACTTCATATACGAAGGGCTCTAATTTATACGAAATAGTTCTATTTTTGTTATTTTAGTTTGACATTTGAAGGCCATAAATTATCTTAAAAAGGAATTTGAATTGAGGGGTTCTTTACTTCTTTTATTTTTCTTTCGTAGAATTGTAGTCAATGGGTGAAAATATCAATTAGCGAAAAAGTAGTGGACATTTTCACAAATATGCTAAAAACAGAAAAGGGGCATTTTACAAAGATCCCTTCTTGATTTTATGCCTAAATGGAGCTTTATCTCTACGCATTTTCGGACGAAAGTGGGAGACACGATCCAATGAGAAAGTAGTAAACTGTTGTTTGACATTGAACAAAAGGTGACCGAGGTCATATATATTGTATTGTCTTGTAAAAACGTCACACTCACGCGCTGTATATTTGTGGGAGAGAACCAACTTTACCATATTTTACTGCTGCTTGCAGCCCTCTCCTCTGAAATCTGAATCCTTTCTTGTTGTATAGCGGAGGAAGAAAAATGACATAAAGATAAGATAAAGAATATAGAAAAAAGGAAAAGAAAAGAGAGTGGATGTCATTGAACTGACCAATAATGAGACCTTTTGTTCATCTCACTTGGATCTAATCTTTACAGTTTCCCTTTCTTTTTCTTTTTTCTTTTCTTTGGTACTGTATCAAAATTTTTTTTTTTTTCTTTTTCCTAGTGGTTATTTTCTGAACAATACATCTCAACGAGAGCGTGACCCTTTTGGTCTTCTTCTTATGAACAATACATCTCAACGAGTAAGTTTTGATGTAATAAAGATACCAATCGTTGTTTCAAAAATCCTTGGGTGAAAGAGAATAAGGTGCAAACAAGGTCGCTCTTATGAGATGATTCATTCACGCATTATCGATAATATTATTGGCACAAAAAGGTTATTAATACAACAAGCCAAACCACCAATTATAAACCTTACAAATCAACACAACTTAGTCAAAGTCTTTATAAAATGTAACACCTCTTGTACCGTAAAAAAAAATGATTAAAGAGGAGGTGACTATGGAAAGAAGTTTTGGAAGAACCTTACTTTTGAGTGGCGAGAACTTAGAAGAATTCTTATGCGTATGCTATTTGAAATTGAAAGTGTAGGAAAGAAGCCTAAGGCCCTAAGGCCCTAAAGTCACACATTAAATGAACATGTAATAATTTATTAAATTCTACCCACCAACTACTTATTAAAATTGCTAAAACTAAATGTGTGGGGATTGAATTATGGATAAAACTATAAAAAAATGTTGCCTTTATATAGGCAGACATTTGAGTGATTTACAAGTAAATTAATAGGGGTATAGTACAATTAGACTACAATGGGCTTGGGCCCCTTTGGATTTTGTATTTTAACGGCACCCTTCAAACTCAATTCGGGTGGTGTGAGATTAACTTAAGTTTGGAGACAATATCACATAAGCGACTTGGAGGAGGAGTTTTGGTGATAACTAATCTTTTGGGAGACATAATGTAGTTGCAATGTACCTTAAGTAGATGATGTAGAACGAAATGACAATCAATCTTAATATATTTGGCAGGCTCATGGAACACATTATTATAAGCAATTTGAATGGCACTTGGATTGTCACAATAAATTAGTATTATGAAAATTGTCTACAGATCCTCACCTGGGATAAAGGAAGGGGACTCGTTGGAGGTGTAACCAATTGTTTTTGCGTGGGTGGACTAAGAGAGCGGACACTCAGAAAAAGATATCGGGAAGATGATCAACATAATATGGAAAACATGGTCGATAAAGTGGGATTAGGAGTGGAACATCTTGTATTCCTATTTCCTAGCATATGACTGGTAAGAGATCCAAAGTTGTTTAGAAACTTGATTATAACATATTTATCCTTTTTGTTCAATGCCATAACTAATAAAAATTAGGGGTGTCCAACAGAAACCGAGACCTGACCCACCCGCCTAACCCATCCGATCTGGCCCAACGCCAGTGACGATCGGTGACGGGTCTCCACCTCTAAAACCCGAAAATGGTAGGTCGGTTGGCGGGTTTTCTCCCCAAAACCCGAAGAAACCCGACCGAACTGAGATATGACCAAGTCTTAGTCTCACTCTCTCCTCTCAATCTCACGATCTCTGCTCTTCGCCAATGTCTACCCTTTGCCGATACTGCTCGTCGTCGATCTCTGCCTCTTCGTCATTGATCTCCGCTCTTCATCCGCAACGTCCCTAGCTCGTCTTTGCCTCCATCTCTCAGATTCGTCTTCGCCTCCTTGAAATTTTCATCTCTTAGGTTCGGTTATTTGTGAAATTTCTGTCTATTGTTGTTTATGTTCTTTGGATTTATGGATCTATTCTTTGGGTTTATAGATCTACTCTGTGGGTTTGTAGATCTATTGATTTTGTTCTTCAGGAATCAAAGTTCAGTGTTTGATCTTTGTATTTCAGTCAAAATCAAAGCCGATCGCCTCCCACCTGAGCCTGATCCGACTCGACCCACGGCTTTTCGTGGTCAGCGGCGGGTTTGGAACTTCTCCACCCGTTCTGATTAGGTCGGTTACGGGTTGGGCAAAAACCCGACCCGGACCGACCCGTGGATAGCCCTAATAAAAATATTAGAATTGTAAGTATGGTTGAAGTTTGGTGCATTTATATGGTTAAAGGTGAACAAAGAAGGCACAATAAATAAATAAAAAATAAAAATAAAAACATGAATGACTCTAGTTAAAAGGGTTTGCCAAACAACTGATCAAGAGGTGTTTGGTCACGCAACAAGAGTTATGGGAACCTATTTATGGTGTGTTTCTAGCATAGTTGGCTTCATTGTTCTTTGATCTTGCCATTAGAATGGTTTGTTGCTTGAATCTATGCACAAATTGACCTCGATCTTGATAAAATAGAATGACGGTGGTAGTCTTTCACTGGTGATTGCACCATTTAAAGTGGTAGAATTACTGAAAGATGGAGGAAAGTTTTTTTTTTTTAAGCCTAGGCTTTGATATTATGAAAGATTTGTTAACAGGTACTTTTAAAGTAATTATTAATATATTTGTAAGGGCACATTTTGATCCCTAAGCCCAAAGGGTGAAAGGATTTAGACTTAAAGAGCCAAATACAATGAATTTGTAGAGAATGAGTTAGAAAACTAGGCTCTAATGAGTTTGACAACAATTATAGTATGTCCAGATGACAAGAAAACAAAGATAAACTGGTTTTATCCAAAGAAAATCGTCATCGGCACAATCCAAGGAGATCAGTTCTTATATGTATTTCTTTTGAATTTGATTACAAGTCTAGTTTCTGTTGTTACAGTGTTTTTCCCTCAATTCCTCGATCCCCTTCTCTCAGGGTCTTCTTTTTCTTTTATACTATCTTCTTTTTTTCATCTCCACCCTCCACGTGTAGACTAGGTTGTTGGCGTTGATCCTTATCCCATTAGCACCTTCCTGAAGTCTCTAGAAGTAGCTATAAGACTGAAAATTACTGTTCAAGTATCACTTTCACATTAATGCGCTAGAGAGTTAACTGTAGAGTATTCAATGCGGTAGTAGCAGCTTTCTCTTAGATATTTCATAGCTTCCCTTTGTCCTGTGCTTTCATAATGTATATCCTTATCAATAGAATCTTCCAGAACTTTGCTCTAGATGGCAAACCACACATTCTGACCTATGCTTTGCTTAGCTGAGGAGGCATTCCTCCTCGGCTAACCTTTCAAAACCTTCTCAGTCGTAGTTTGCTCGTAGAGTTCTAACTCTTACATCTTCATTATTGTTTATCTATCCTTGGACTACTAAGCATCCTCGGACAAGGCCCACGACCCAATATGTACTCTTGGGCCCTTTATCCCTGCAATACTAATTTAGAAAAGTTTTAATATCATTTCATTTGAAATATAAAAAGCTATCAAAACAATTAATTTACTTTTTCTTTTGCCATACAAATTTTCTAAAAATATTTCATAAATTATTGCACTTAGGGTAGCCCTTAGCTTTTCCCTCTTATGAAAAGACTAAATGTTAATGTATTAAGTTATGTACAAAACTGTACAAATGATAGATCGAGATTATTATTGTGTACTTTGAGAGTATACTACATCTTTCTCGGAGAGTACAAAATAATTTCTGCCTAATGTATAAGTAAATAAAGGTGGGCCACAAGTAAATTAGAACGAGCTTCGGTCCTTGGGCTTGTCTTCTAACAAAGCCAATAATAAATGCTTTAGTTGTATGTATGTTTATGCTTTATTGTATCATGTAACAAAATTTATTTTTCAAGCCAAACAATAATAATAATTTTGGGGGGTCCGAGAACCAAGGAATCTCGGTCGAGGATTAATTTGCCTAAACCAAACCAAGACAGGTAAGCAAACTTTGAGGATTCTGCATACCTGAGGAGAGCAAGAGAAGTAGGACAACTGATACCCCTTAGAAGTCCAAGGATAGGAGAAAAGATAACAACTGAAACAAGGTTGGTGGGAGGAAGTTTCCTGAAGGAGACACCTCCCACCTTCGCATTGAATGCCCAGCACCAATCTCGTCAGCTGCATTAATGTGGAAATGACCCTTAAATAGTAACTTCACAGCTAGCAACTCCTTCTACCACCTCTAGAAGGGTCCTGATGGGACAAGTATCCTGAGAAACCTTGGGACGTATAGGTAGAGGGCTGATGTTAGGGAAGGGACTATAAAAGAAAGGTAACCCCCCAGAAAAAGGAGATGAACAATTTCTAAAGTAAAAAGTGACCAGTAAGGAGAATTGATGGTTATCTTGTAAAGAACCAAAACTAAACTTATGTACAAGAAATTGATTCTCGAATTTGCTCAAGGAGGATATTATCCTCAATTGTTGTTCCAATTGCGCTTATCTACTACTTTGGATTTCTCGGTCTTAGAATTGGACTTAACCTTGAATTGCACTTGAATTGGTGACCCGCTCTCTTTAAAAATTCTATTATTTGGGCTTGATTTGAGGGATAAGGAACCACTGTTCTAGGTGGGCTTGAGCCTTTATTTTCTAAATCCTTGCAATAATAATAATAATAATAATAATATTATTATTATTATTATTATTATTATTATTATTTTATACTGCAACAATAACATTGTGCAAAAGTTAAATGATTTTCTTGAAATTTTGTGTATAATTCGAATTCAATGTGAAATATGGCCCGCCCATCAATTCAAAACTTGTGATTGGTCACAATCTTTAAGTTCTAAACTTATAATAGATTGAGATACACAATTGCTTCAATATTAAACTGATGATAAGAATCTATTTAGTTTTTGTTAGGAAATCTATAAGAAAGAATGATTACGCAATACAAAGGATTCTCTATTTCTATCACCCAAGGCCGTGACCAGACCAGAGTGAGTGAACTGCCCCATGAGATGTAGCAAAGATACCTTATCAATTTTCAACCTTTTTTTGGCTTCTACCCAACTATTAGGAAACGCGTTGAATAAGGAAAATAGACAAGAAAAAGATCAAAGAATCAAAATGTTTTCTTTTTGGTGCTGGTTTTGGCATCTACAAGATATCTAATAGGGCTAGGGGGCCTCCAATCTATGGATTCCATTAATACAAGCTCTAGCGCACTTGGCGACCGATGTTTCCGACTTTTATGTTCAATGCAAACTGTAAAGCCAATTTGCTGAATTGCCAATGACAAGGAGGATTTGGATTTGAATGTCTCTGTTAGAAATGTTATAAGGCACCAACCAGTTAAGTTACGAGTATGATGAGGTGTCGTATGTAGTGGCAGAGCCACTTTATAACAACCTGCCACATAGGATTTGTAATAAAAATATTGTGAAAATATTATATACATAGCATTCCTCATTTAAGAAAGTCTAAAATAAACATAATTTTCATTTAAATAAAATACAATCCATAAATATATATGTCAACAAATGACATTAATTAAACATTCAGCATCTTTAAAATGAACACATAGGTATTTTAACAATTACCTCAACAAATAAAAGGGAAAAAAAATTTAATTTTCATCACAACACATCTAGAGCTTACTTGTACACAGCAGTAAAAAAATTGAAAATTCAAAAACTTTGTTGATGTGCCACATCACCCCACACAATTGCAGAAACATTTTGCCTCACATATGTGACTCTTTCTTTCTCTCGCTCTTTCTGTCTCCATTGGCGACTTGGTGTTTGCCTTCTTCCTTTTGTTTTTTGTCCTTTTCAGTTCTTTCCTTTTCCTCCCTTCCATTGTTGTTGTAGTTTGTTTAAAAGTGAAAGTTCTATACTGTGTGACTAAACTAGACAAGAAAGAGTGAAAGATTTAAGCTTCTATGCCGTGGGTCCCTCATCCCTTGACTGTGCAATACTCTATACCCCTAGCTAACCGACTGACCCCTTCTTTTTAACTCTTTCCTAGGTACAATGCATTTACTTTGTTTTGATTTTTTTTTTCTTTACTTTTCATTGCTTTCTTTTTTATATTCCTTATAATATATTATTTATTATGA
This sequence comes from Quercus suber, assembly GCF_002906115.3. Lineage (NCBI taxonomy): Eukaryota > Viridiplantae > Streptophyta > Magnoliopsida > Fagales > Fagaceae > Quercus > Quercus suber. The sequence goes on from NW_027069660.1 coordinate 465,414, forward strand.
TAATAATCAATATATTATATACTGAATGGCATTGAAAAGGAAATTGCTGTCTACATTGAAAAGGAAATTGCTGAGAATTTCAATACTGACTCAATACTTGATGACTTTAGATCTCTTAAAAAGCGTAGCTTACAGTTTTGAAAAAAGATGTTTAACTTTTATGTTATTGTATATTTTGCTACTTTGCCCATTTCATAGTTGATTAAAGATATTAAATCGTTTTGTCAATATTGTTTCATGATTGTTAAATTTTAATTAAATACACTTTTGTTTATAGCACATATTGAGTGTGTGTTTGGCTCCAACTTAAAAATCAGCTTATTTTACTATTCAGTTTATTTTTTCTACTATTTATGGGTTCTATTGCACTTTTTGGTACTATTCATGGGTCCCACTATATTATTTTAGCTAACTTTTACTATTTTCAATAAAAAGTTTTTAGTTTTAGTAAAATAAGCGAATCCCAAATAGATTTATGAAGTATTGTACATTAATATTTTACATTTCATATACACAAAAAAAAAAATAAAATTTATATATGATCCTTCAAAGATAAATTTCTGACTCTGCCATTGGTCGTATGCTTTAAGATATACAAAAAAAAATTTGAGGACATAACTTGTTACGTTTATAATAAAATGAAAATCTATAACGACCATAATATGTAGCATTATGCTATATTTAAGAAAATGAAAATCTTTAACGACCATAATATGTAGCATTATGCTATATTTGAGAAATGTTAGATGGGTGTTGAGGTGCAAAATAATTAAATAGCCACAAATAGGCCCAAAAAGAAAAGAGATGAAAAAAAAGACCTTAGGCCCATTTCACACAAAAAAAAAAAGGAGAGGGAAAGAGAATAAAGGATGGGCTCTCACAATAAAGGAAAGGAAGGAAAAAAGAAAGAAAAAGAAAGGAGCCCAGAGGACCTAATCCAGAGGTCCACGAAGAAAAGGGCCCAAGAAAAAAAGAAAGATAAAGGAAACAGCAAGCCAAAGCAAGCACAGAAGGAAGATTTGGGTCGGGACGCCCAGAAGCAATACCAAAGCCAGAGGATCCCCCGGACGAACGCGTGAGGTGAAATTAAAGCAGATTTGATGAAAAGAAAAAAAAGACAAAAAGGCACGCTGGGAGACTTTCATTTGAAGAAAGACAAAAAGATAAAGATGCAGAAGATTTGATTCCAACCATTTGAAGAAAAAAGACAAAGAAAGTACAACTGGGAAAGCTGGGAAAGCTGGAGCAAGAAAAGCCAAAGCGCCTCAGGTCAACCAACGGAAAAATCTGGAAATGGGAAACCAGCTGGGAGACTTTCATCCGGTCGCAGCAAAAAGAGAGGAGCTATGAGAAAAAAGGAAACGACATGATCTGGAACAACCAGGCGCTGAACCGACTTCAAAGGGCAAAAAAGAAAATTGATAGTACCCCCAGGAGCCCGCCACTGTGCTATAAAAAGGGGGGAAAGGAAAAGCATAGGAATTCAATTCTGGATGCTTAGATCATCCGTTAGGACACTTAAAGTCACTTCTCTAAAAGTCTTAAAAAGATATAGAAGAGACTCTGTTAAACTAAAGGGAAAACAGAGGAATCTGTTCCCGGTATCCCAGAGGCAGCCACTACAGTACACGCTCGGATTCAACGAATTCAAACTTTGCAAGTCTTTGAAGCTTGAATGGCTATCAAAGTCTGTAATTTTTGAACTCATTTGAACCTTGCATCATGTCTTAGTGAGCTTTGCAATCACAGTTAAAAGAAACTAATGAAACATACCTCACCAATTAGAGGATCCCTAACACGTTCTTTGCATTATATTTCATTTATTATGCATTTCCTTTACTGTTAAACGTTATTCAATACAAATACTTTTTTTTAGTTGTTTGTAATTGTAGGAAGCTTGTTCTGTGCACAAATCTATTCTTAAATCAGCCCGTTAGCTGCGGAGAATTGATCCCAGTCCACCAAGAACCTCTCACACGGCCCAGGATCCTTGGGCCATAGTGCTAAAAAAAAAAAGCACTCTCACATTTTGGAGACTCCGCTGGGGACTGGGTAAAGAAAAGGGGAAGAAGCAATCCCTTCCAGAACATGCCTCAAAGACAAAGGAACAGTAAAGGTACTAATGCGCCACCCACGGCCTCTGAGCCCGTGGGAGAAAATGAAGTGGCCTCCAGACAAAGAGGCGAGGTGCCCCTAGCAGAGCACGAGGCCGTGTCAGAACAGAGGAATGCAAGACAGGAGCTNGCAAAAAGAGAGGAGCTATGAGAAAAAAGGAAACGACATGATCTGAACAACCAGCGCTGAACCGACTTCAAAGGCAAAAAAGAAAATTGATAGTACCCCCAGGAGCCCGCCACTGTGCTATAAAAAGGGGGAAAGGAAAAGCATAGGAATTCAATTCTGGATGCTTAGATCATCCGTTAGGACACTTAAAGTCACTTCTCTAAAAGTCTAAAAAGATATAGAAGAGACTCTGTTAAACTAAAGGGAAAACAGAGGAATCTGTTCCCGGTATCCCAGAGGCAGCCACTACAGTACACGCTCGGATTCAACGAATTCAAACTTTGCAAGTCTTTGAAGCTTGAATGGCTATCAAAGTCTGTAATTTTTGAACTCATTTGAACCTTGCATCATGTCTTAGTGAGCTTTGCAATCACAGTTAAAAGAAACTAATGAAACATACCTCACCAATTAGAGGATCCCTAACACGTTCTTTGCATTATATTTCATTTATTATGCATTTCCTTTACTGTTAAACGTTATTCAATACAAATACTTTTTTTTAGTTGTTTGTAATTGTAGGAAGCTTGTTCTGTGCACAAATCTATTCTTAAATCAGCCCGTTAGCTGCGGAGAATTGATCCCATCCACAAAGAACCTCTCACACGGCCCAGGATCCTTGGGCCATAGTGCTAAAAAAAAAAAGCACTCTCACAATGGGTTATAATTCAAATTATGAAAAAGAACAAAGCTTCGGACACATGACAATTAATCGGATCGCGCAGCCACAACAGGATCTTATTAAGTTATTATCATTCATTATACTAATTTAGTCCAGGAATCCAATGGCTAAGTTAATTTAAAAAAAAAAAATACTGCTGAATAGAAGATGTTATTTTATTTGGATTAACAACATTTCTTCCCGTTTATGATGATATTAGAATTGCAATTAGTAGATTTTCACAGTACTTGGGACCGCAATATTATTAAAAAAATTATTTATTTATTTATTTTTTTTGGAAAAAGGGCTTTATTTTTTTTTTTTTTAGAGAGTTTCAATTTATGACGTTCGCTTCTGATGATAGCTCGTTATTATTAGACTAAGACACTGGTCGGTTTTTTGTGTAGGCGGAGATTGATGTCAAATATCTTATTCAACCATTAAAGATTTTACCAGTTGAGTTGACTCAAATCCATAAATGGTTAAATTTTTTATGTTCTAATAACTTAAGCTTCGTTGCCCCCCAAAAAAAAAAAAAAAATACTAAAACTAAAACTTGTAGGACAATTAGTAATTTACCATGGTACAAAAACAAGTGGTTATGAGTTTGAACACCGAAAAGAATAGTGTTAAGTACATGGAAAGCCATTTCATTAAATTAATATACTCTAATTTATACACAAACGAGAAAATTATTACATGCAGAGTGCAAACCCTCCAATATCCGTTCATTTAGCAATAAAAGCTTCTAGAACTATCATTCAAATTTTCAACACATTTAAAAAAAAAAAAAAAATCAACACATTTTTAAGCCAAAAAATTTCCTACTATATGTAATATGTTTGAATTAGAAACACATAGATCATTTAATCATTGATTATAGTTATTGGTCCCAATTTAATAATGAGTTTTGTGTCACTAGAGGTGTGACTTATATTAGCACTCTCAACACTAGCTCGGTATATTGATCTCACGACAAAGAAAATTTTGGATGTTAAAACTTAAAAAACTCTAAAAATACAAAACACAATCATGTTGATGGTAGTGGTCCAAGTTTTTCTTTTTTAAGTCTTTTCAATTTCACTATGCTTAAGTTGGTGATGATGTGCTACCTAAAATTCACTCCATATATGGAGGGGGCAAAAACCTTAAGGCCCATGATCAACAAGCCCTCGAGGCTACATTAAATTAAGTGGGCGATAGCTTGTAGTTTGAATCCCTTTTATTTTGAATCTTATTATGAGATTTATTTCACTGACTTAACTTTCAGAGTGCCTTCAATCAATAACACTAGTTAGCGCGGGGTTTAAGAAGTAGGTTATTTAATCTTTATAGGTTCTTACCTTGGTGAATAGTTGTTCATCCATTAGTATCTTGGTTCTTACTTGGTGAATAGTCGTTCATCCATTAATATCTTGTTCGGTTAGCATTCTTAACGTGGTTTCTCTATTATCATTGCAACAAAAGGTATTGCTCAATAAAAATATGGGATTAAGAGAGAGGGAGTGTGTTTAGATGAGTTAATGAAATTTAATTGATTCATTTTCTTTAAAAAATAAGTAGTGCAAAATAAAAAGCTGCATCTAGGAAAAAAAAATAGGTTTAAAAAGGTTGTTAAAATAAATATTGTATCAGTAAACTGTACCTACACAAAAACAAGATTGAAAAAAAAAGAGTACATAAACTACCTTGAAAATAGTTTAGATTTATGGTTAAGACATATATATCCTAGTTACAACTTACAAGTTGATCAAGTATCAACCAATATTAATATACCATCCTTTGATTTCAAAATATGTATATGTATTATGTACCATCCTTTAAGAATATATATATATATATATACATTTTTTTTTTGACAAGAGACAAACTTGTTGATTGTTGTTGATCAGCAAATATGTATATGTACTATCCCAAAGCTTTGATAGGAAAACACGGTATGCAAAGGGGTAATAATATCAATAAAAATAAAGTAAAGTTAGTAAACGAAAGATTCTTGATTCTTTTCTTTTCCTGAATGATTCTTGTTGCTCCTTTTTAAGTAAGAGATTTTTTTTTTTTTTTTCTAACTAACATTAATACATATTCTATGATAAATAATAAAGTGAATTTGAAAGGGGGGAAAACTTCTGGGACAAAAGCACTATATATATAATTGCATCAGAAACTATGCTAAAAAATATATATTAATAAAAGAAATCAGAAACAGATATCTAACCGATCAATATAGGTCCCATAGCTGATACACTTGTACGTTTTTTCTTTTTTGGAGAATGATAGACCAACGTGAATGCATTATTTTGGATTGCTAGAATAATTTATTTGGTGAATGCAATTACCAAATTTGTGGGTAGTAATTATTTTGCTTTAAGTTTTTCTTACTTTGTCATGACTTCACTTATAGGATTTCGAAATTTAATTTAACTTAAAATATATCTAAAAAGTAAAAAGAGTATATTCATAAAGTTTTGTAATAGCATGAGAGGGCGAAAATGGCACACTACCACTGTTTCTCAAAAAAATTAGCAATATACTACTGTTTTGGAAATATGTAGAAATATACCACTTTTTTGAAATTTGAGTTTGTGAAACTCGAGTTCTTTGAAAAAATAACCTTCAAATTTGTCGAAAAATTTTTGATGGGACTTGAGTTCCATAAAAAAATTTCAAAATTTTTCCATGGAACTCGAGTTCCATGGGAAACTCGATTTCCTTAAAGTTGAGTACCTCAAAAGTGGTAAATCCCTACATATTTCTAAAACAGTGATAGATTGCTAATTTTTTCAGGAAACAGTGATAGTGGGCCATTTTTGGCAGCACGAGAGAGCTCCTTATAAAATTGACCTCAAACTTGATTCAACTCGATCAGTGAACTCCCTTACAGATAAAATAGCTCAAGTGATTATGATAAATTTTTATTGTGTTTCTTGTGTGCCAAATGTTCACTCGAGCACCTATTTTTGATCTTCTTCACTAACAAAACACAACTTTTTATTTACCTTAAAAAAAGGTAAAATTGTTCACTTGTGTTGGTTTATGTGAAGTCTAGTTTGTGTTTAATCCAAGTTATGATCTAACTCGATATAAAAGTTTTAAATTCGTAAACAAATTGTCAAATCACGTAATTATTTGTGTCGTGTGATTGCTTTGTGTATGTATTATTTTTCTATTTGCTTTTTTCACCTATCTTAGATCTGGGAATTTGCGTGTATTCCCAAACAACTTTATCCTTTCTCCTGTGATTGGTGAACACAAGATTATAGATTAATTGATAACACATTTGAGACAAAGATAATGTGAGAAAGTTACATAACTGCTTTGGGAATCCTTATTACTCCACAAAGATTTTTTTTTTTTTTTTAATAATTTTTTTTTTTTTTTTTTTTATAAAAGTGGTGAAAGTCGAACAAATACTCCACAAAGATTTTTTTTTTTTTTTTTAATAATTTTTTTTTTTTTTTTTATAAAAGTGGTGAAAGTCGAACAAACACGGAATTGCTTTGAGGCACCTTTTTGGCATAGCCTTTTGAGCTATGTAAGTAAAGGACACAAGCTATGGGCAATGGGACAATGGGCATGACACTTTAATTGCCATTGATGTTCCCAAATCGGGGAAAGCTTTGGAAGAAACTTCCTTGGCTTAATATGAAAATGTATGAGTTTTCAATGAATTTAAAGCTCATTCCTATAGTGGGTATAATAGTGAAATCTTGTTGAATGAAACCTATGCCTTATAGCTCTAGATATTTGTTGGATAAAAAAAGCTGTCAAAGATAATAATTGGTGGCACACATGACAGTGATCTATTAGAATTATGATATATAGGTTGGCCTGCATTTAATACCACACACACACAGCTTCCATTTTTTTTTTTTTTTTTGGTTTGTCTTTGGGGGTTTCCATTTCATAGACTATATAGTCTATGGCCATTGCAGCTCCATTAAAGACATCCTTAAGCAAAAGGCTGTGAAAAGGTGCATAAAGCTAATGGAAAGTGGGTCTAACTATACAATTGGAAAAACCGTTTTGGTACGTCTGCCATTATTTAATATTGACATTTTGAGGGCCCAATCATTTTATCATGTCACTGTCGCAAAACTTTTTATTGCAAGTAGAATGCCAGAAGCCAGGGTTTGAATAGCATCTGGACTTTCTTTCTTCTTTTCTTCTCTGGTTTTTGGTGAGCAAGTGAATTCATTGGTTCTTTGTTAGAAATGCTCTCATATTGCTATTTGAAAAAAAGTTTAGTACAAATAGGTTCGAAGTTATCTTCCTCCAATTTTATTATTTGATGGTTGAATAGATCATTTATGTATAGTTTTAGCGTCACTGCTTTTTAAATAAATTATGTGATTTATTGAAACAATACACATGAAAAGTCTTATAATTCACCACACAATGAGTTGGAAGAGATAACTCCAAACTAATTTGGAACTAAACTTTGTCTTTACTATTTTGAGTTAGTTTTACCATTTGATTTACTTTAATGTATTAAAAAAAGTTTTCTTATTAAAAAATAGTGATTTTCTTTATCATTGTTTAACAAGAAATATGTATTTGTTAGAATCTTATATGGAGACAATATTGTAAAAGTTAGGTAAATTTAATGGAAAAGGTCTTCTCATTTGGGAGAGGATATAAACTTTTAGAAGATCACGATTATTATTTTGAATACTAATTTAATAGTTCGATTTGTTTGTGATATTTTGTTGAGTATGTTTGCAACCCATATTGTTATTAGTAGATTTTTATAAGCATTATTTGTGGATATAGGCATGAAAATGGTCAAACCATGTTAAATTTTGTGCCTTATGTGGATATTGTCAAATTGTGAAGTTGACCACTCATTTGCACCACCATCTTAGTCGTCGGGTGGGGTGGTCGGCATGGGGAGAAAGAGTAATTGAGGTCATTAGGAAATGTGCTTGTAAGATTGACACCAATCAAAGAAAAAAAAACAACTTAACATGTTTTTCCCACATAAGTTTGTTAATTTGGGCCACTAGTGAAGAGATTTGACAATCTATGGTGGTGGATGTGGATTTTGGATGTCAATCTATATAGATTTGAGTTGATCTATGAATGACGTGTGACAACGTGTGTAGGATGGAAATTTCACCACAACCTCCCTCGCCATTCCACTCACCAAAGAGGTGATGCGGCAAGAACGGGATAAAATCTCTGCCTCAACCTTAGGGATAGGGGGGAGGATGAATATCAGTTTCCTCACCTCGAATATATTTACTAAAGTTCCATTATATTTGTTATAATTACAAAATTACCATTAGAACCATTATAGTTATATTACTATTATATTTTAATGGAATGTTGGATACATTAGGAATTTTTTTTTTTTTGAAACTGGATATATTAGGATTATTATTATTATTATTATTTTGTTAAAAGTTTAAAAAGTGTACATTATGACTTTTTTTTTTTTTGTTAAGCATTTATATGTGTTGTCCATCATACATGGAAATCAATTATCTAAAATATTCAATCAAAAATTGTTATTGAGAACAAGTTTCCAGAAGCTTCGAAAGTATGCTTTCTCTTACAAATTTTTTTTTTGGCAAATATTAAGGCAAACGAATGTTTTATCTAAAAATCCCCCTCTCTTTTTCCCCCAAAGAAGAAGAAGATTGTTCAGAAAAAAGAATCCAAACAATTCATTTTCCAATTTAAAGACAGAAAAAGAGACTCCTGACCTACCATACTTTGCTTTGAATAAAAAATTTCACCCGTTGACACTTGACAGCATTCAATTCTAGCCTTCACATCCACCCTGATCATTTGCAAGATTGCCTCCTTAATTTTGACTTGACCATTATGAATTCTTGCATTTCTTTGTCATCCATATGTAATTTTCCAGTAATGGTTTGATTTGAAGTTAGGAGAAGATTCTGTTTTATTTCATTACATTGAGGTTAACATGAAGGTGACCGATATTTAAAAGTGCAAAGATTTGTTGCGAACTTGGCTTGTCATGTCATGTTTTTCTGATTACATTGATGTTAACATGAAGGCAACCGATATTTAAAATTTTCCAATTTAAAAAATGGGTTAAACGCTATATGTAATTTGATAAAACTTCAAACAAGTACAATCTTAATTTTCTCTCTTTCTATGTAGATTATCACTTGGAATAGCAAAAATTTCTCACCTTACTTGACCTGTCATGTTATGTTTTGCCGATTGCAGATTTTCTCTATCCCAAAAGAGTTGACAAAACAGATTTGAGTTTTTCTCACCCCATGTCTTTACCCAAAACACTTTGAAATTTTTTTTCCCTCTCTTGTAGCACTCTCATCATGATTGCTCATTTCTCATTTTCGAAGACAAAGAAAAGTGGGAAAAAAAAAAAAAAAACAATTCATAGGACCCAGAGACAAAGGCCCAATACAAATGGGCTTGTATTGGGCTTCCCTCCAAGTCCAGTAAGGTCCATTTTAAAATTTTTTGAAACCAGTAACGGCAATAAAACAACGGCTGGGAGGGGTCCAGACAATTTGACCGTTTTGACCGACCTCGAATGATTAAATATCCAACTCAGTCCAACCATTCAACGATTCAAAGACCCCTTTCCCTCTATTCTTATCTCTCTACGCTTCTCGAAACTCCCATTTCAGATTACAGCTTAGAGATCCAAACACACAAAAAAAAAAATCAAAAAAAGAAAAAAGAAGAAGAAAGCAAAAATGAGTGGTGAATCTGATCAAAAGCACTCAACAACGAAGCCAACTGTTGAGTCTGATCCCAAATTACACAGCGATAAAAATAGCGCTAATTCTCCTCACACCACCGACTATGCTCCTTACCCTAAGCTCGATCCAAACGACGTCGATCCTCCGCCGCCTCCTCAAGTCGACACGTGGAGCAACGTTCCCATGCAATCGCAATCGCAGCCGAAATCGCAACCGTCAATTCCGACGGAGAATCCAGTGCACAGCGAAGCTAGGGCTCCGATCGCCGACGACGCCGCCACCACCATGCCGACCGAATCCAATCCATACGTATCTCCTGCTCCGGCGCCGGCTCCTTCATCCTCCGTCAAGAGTGAGTGATTTGAATTCTTTGTTTTTGTTTTTGATTTTTGTTTTTTTTGTTTTTTTTTTTTTTTGGGGTTTGTTTGTGTGGAAAATTTGTGGTATTTGATTTGTTTGATCAGATACGGTGGATTCGGTGAAAGATGTGCTTGGGAAATGGGGGAAGAAGGCGGCGGAGGCAACCAAGAAGGCTGAGGATCTCGCTGGGAACATGTGGCAACACTGTGAGTATTGTTATTATAACAAAATTTTGAACTATTTTTGGCTTTCACAAAGTAATTGTAACGTTTCAAAGGTTGTAGAAGTTCTTGTATTTCCCTCCTATTTTAGAGGGAAAAGAAGAAGAAAATTGAAAGTGGTAGGTAGCACCTTTAATAGAAAGCAAGGGACATATCGAACAAGGAAAATGCAAAAGCTACTATAAATTTTACTACATAAATTTATAAATTGATGTGACAATAAATGTGATCAGCAGTCTTTAACTATAATAAATGAGCGTTAAAATTGTGTTTTCGTGATTGGTGACATGTACGGAAATTTCATTTTGGATGCCGTATCCATGTCATATCACTATTGTAGTAGCGTCTTATCTGCTTTATCATGTTATAATTTTTCAAAAATTGCTCATGATGTTATATCAAAAATTACTAGATGTCAGCTTGTAAGCTTCATATAGTAAAATTGTAGTGTCCTTAGCACCACTTATCAAGTAATCATGCATTCTCGTAATTCGGTATGGAAAATGTAAAGATATTATCAATTTGACAACAAAAGGCCTACAAAGTGACATGACAACATTGACAAGATAGTAAATAAATTTCTTAATTAAAAGATGACACATGAGTTTGTAAGGTTGTAAAATTTGTAGTACCCTAAGGCCTAGACTAAGCATCAGTCACTGGGGACAAAGAGAATGGTTAGTTTATGCCTTTGATTTTGGACTCGATGGTAATTATCAAGTGTTGCTATTTTTGGAGTTTGAGGGTTTTAGATTGCAAAGGTGGTATGTGATTCACTCACAGTTTTCATCATACATTTGTAAATAGAAAATCTATGGACACAACAAAATCTCACAACATTTGCACAAAACCTTGTTTTGAGTGGTGCTGGGTCCAAGTGTAATCTCTTATATATATATATATATACTGTTCTTTTGGACTTGGCATTGAAAGGTTTATGGTTTAATAGTTTTTGTTAGTTGTGAGCGCATATAATACTTTTCGTTTCAGTGGATTGTTTTGAATTTGAATTGTGACCTTTTCCAATGAGCTCTAGCTCAAATGGCACTTCTTCTTCCCTAATGATTGGATGGATTATAATGTTGTGGGTTCAAGATTCATGGGTGCATGTGTAACCTAGGAAGCATGGACACAGGTATGACATGGTGATACGGCAATTTTTGAAAAATTAGAATAGGACATGGAGGGGATTGTATATTAATTAATTATTAAATATTTTTTATTTATATTTTAAAGCATTTATTTTCATATATTGTTAAAACATATATTAATTTAAGAGCAATAATGGATAATAAAGTGAATCCATGGCTATCAATTGATGTTTAGAATAAAATTAATTTAAAAAAAGGTCTAACGCATCAAATACTAACAGGACCATCAGTTATTAATAACCAAATCTTATATTTTTTAACAATTAGAAAATATTAAACAAATAATTAAAGTTAAAAGTCAGTAAAATAATTTTCGAAATTTTTTTTTTGGCCAGACTCGTTCGGGACACACAGGTAGCTGTGTCATAGGTGTGTCCATGTTCAACATGAACACGCAGCCCATTTTGGGGTGTGTCGTAGAGTTTTGAATGCTAAGATCCATACGTTGAATGTTCTTCACTCATTATGTTTGAAATACTTTTAAGTTTATTTTTCTATCAGTGATCATGGTAATATTAGGTTTGAAATAACTGTTAAAATTCAATCAAGTTCCTTTGTAGTATGTGATGCATATATTGACCTTTCTTGAATCAGTGAAAACGGGTCCTAGTTTTGCTGATGCTGCTGTGGGAAGAATTGCTCAAGGAACAAAAGTTCTTGCAGAAGGTGGTTATGAGAAGATCTTTCGATCAACTTTTGAGACTGTGCCTGAGGAGAAGCTTCAAAAGACATATGCTGCCTATCTATCCACATCTGCTGGACCAGTAATGGGAACTCTATATCTGTCCACAGCAAAACTTGCATTTTGTAGTGACAATCCACTTTCTTACAAAACTGGTGACCAGACTGAATGGAGCTATTACAAGGTATACCAGTCTTTATACTTGTCAGCATTTGATTAATTGCAACCTTTGTTCATTCTAGGAGCCTTTAGTGCATGGTGCTTGATAATGAAGTCAGTATCATCATTCTTATCATTAATGATAAATATCTATCATGTAATATTTTAGGAGGGCCATATGAGTTAGTATCTTAATTTATGAGTTTCCATGAACTGTGGTGCTAGGGTGATGTTATTGTTACCTACTTGTGCGCGCACAGTTTTTTTAATCAAAATAGGAGGAAGTAAGAACTTTAGTAATTCTTGATAATTGATGCGATTTGAGTAAGCCCTTTCAAGTTCACAAGAATTTTCTACTGCTGTTTGCCTATTTAGGTTTACTTTAGTTATATGAATCACAATTCAAATTACCAAATCATTGAATTAATGGTCAATGTAACATTGAGTACCAGACTTTTAAGTTTTGTCAATAATGGTTACTTTGTCCCTTTTCCCCCCTACCATTTCTGGCCTTTTTCCTTTGGCTAAGAATTGTACTCGAAAAGCTAAACTTCTTGTTATAATGCTACAGAACATGAATTCTTGGAAGAAATGGTGCTTTTGTTTTGTCATTGTGACCTACTGAGCTGTGAGGGGATTAACAAGTTAGGTTCATGAGCAATAATATAATATAAAAGCTATGGATATTTGGAGAAAGGTAGTGATTGAAAAACTGGAATTGTATTTTGGGATGGAATAGGTTTGTTGATCAAATCATTCCCTATGTTCTATTGGAGATATATACTTCATTGTACACTGAATGTTAATTTTATATTTCGTGGTTCTGCTGGCAAAGGTAATAATTTGTTACCTTGGAAGTATGTACATGTTTTCAGGAAAGAAAATTTGAATGGTTTAAATGGAAGTGTTGAGATTTGATGGTGGATTGATCAGTGATAATTTTCATAAAAGAAGTGCTTTTTCTTTCCCTTTGATAGTATCTCTAGAGATATATCCTTGTTGAGAGGAAGGGAGCAACCAAGATCCACCCCAAAAGTTTCCAGATACAGGATGACTTACCATAAGTTATACAAAACAGAGGCGTAGGCTGCTTGAATATGCTTAAGGATGATGTAAAAACCCTGAACCTGCAACCCTGTAGAGGTTTTAGGGTAACAATTAAGTTTAGCCAAGAAAAAATTAGAATCTAATAATGGGGTAACTATATTTTTACAACAATGCAAAATGCCACTGAAGACCTGCTTAAGTTGATTCAGAAATGTCAGGAAAGCTTCTCATGTGTACCGAATTAACTAAAACAATATGTCTATCATCATGGAAGTGAAACTTAGAAATCATAGTTACTTTGCATCGTAATTTAAATTTGTATTACACATTACCCATTGACTTGTAATGCTTTTTTAAGAAAAAAGAAGAAAGAGAGATGGAGGGAGGAGATGCATTTGTTAATTGAATATATATGAGAGTTACCCAGGACATTGATGATAGTCAAGTAGGTAGGTACATTGGGCCTCAAATAACCCACCCCATAGTTTACACTTCAGCATATAATGCAATCACTTTTTTATTTAATATCTTGAGGATCAAACGGCATATAGGAGTTTGTTAAAGATGAGTTTATTAAGACTCTAGTTAGTTAAACTTGCTAAAAGATGTTCTCTAGCGACCTTTGCCCTTAAGTAGTAAGTAAATTGGTTGCCATTTGTTTTCCTTATGTTTGGTCAATCTACCAAAGATTAGATTTAGGATGAAGTTTACAACCTTTATTTACTATTGTTGTAAGTAGTCATTTTTGTTTGGTTTGTTTAGTTTTTTGTTTATTAAGTTTTCTGGTTTTAATACAATTATGTTCTCTTCAATGGATGAATAATGTTGGCGGGCATGCTTAGGTGGTTATTCCATTACATCAGTTGAGGGCAGTGAATCCGTCAACAAGCAAAGTCAAGCCAGGGGAAAAATACATACAGGTTATCTCTGTTGACAACCACGAATTTTGGTTTATGGGCTTTGTAAACTATGATAGTGCAGTGAAAAATCTTCAAGGGGTAGTGCCACCTCACAGCTTATGATGATGTTCAAGGCCAAGCTTTTTACCATGTCACAAAAGGAGCATCATATTCATACTGCCAACAAGTTGATGTAGATAAAATATAGTGCTCTGAAATCTGAATATGGAATGTATTTTGTATGCTGTTGGGTGTTCTGATCATAGCTTTGTGACATATTTGGCTTGATGGTATAGTGACTGGTAAAGGTGACTCTATTATTGTAATATCATTTGATTCACATGCCCAACATTCTTCATTTCAATTATTATTATTATTATGTTTGTTATTCAGCAAAAAAAAATTATTATTATTATTATGTTTGTTGATGATGATTTTGAACATATATGTCTATTATTTCATTACCCTTTTGGCCTTCTATGCAGTTTTTGTAATGAGAATTAATTTGTATTCATTAGGTTCAGTAACAGATATTAAAAACTTGGTTACAATCATGGTTGTCAAAATCGCAATCAAGATTGTAAGATCGCACGATTTTACGATCCAACTTCACCAAAAACATTTAGGATCATACTAGGATTGTAAAAATGGTAGGATCGTAAGGGATCCTATCGATTAGACATTGCAATATGGGTTAGAATTTTTTGATCCGACCTGAATCCCATTTTTGTTGACCCGATGTAAAAACAGATTGACTTGTGACCTGAGTCGATTTTTGCGGTTCAACCCAACTTGACTTGGATAACTCGTGACCCGGCTAGTTAAAAAAAATTCGCTAAAAAAATATTTAAGCTACATCTTGATATTACGTGTATAAAGCACAAAATACCAAAACTAATAATCAATATATTATAAATATAAAGTTATAAACAATTAAGATTCAGTGCTTTACAAACATGACATGAGACAAGACAATATGTTACATAAGGTTGTCAATTCTTAAGATAACTATTAAAAAAAAAAAAAAATCTCATTCAATACTAGGCCTAGCTATAGTCGGCCAATGGCCTCCTTTAAGTTTTGTTGGTCCTGTCATTGATGTGACCAATTTTAGTTTCTATAGAGTTACTATTCAATAGTGCAAATAAATAAGTCTTATGTTCATTAAAGCGCTAATTTGGATTGCGGGGTAGAGGAGTAAAGTAGTGTTAGTTGAAAATTAGTAATTTTCAGCTAACAGTATTACTCTACTCCTCAGTCCTCTCTATACCCCTCAATCCAAACAACAATGTCACTTGAATGGTTGAACCCTTTGGCCCATTTATTGATACGACAAAACTTAGATATAGTATTTTAGGTGCTGTTTCTTTGGTTTTCCTCTTAATATTCAGGTATATAGCTACTTAACTAAAAAATACACTTTCATCCCATAAAAAAAATCCAAATCGCAGAATCTTAAAGGGAGAACTTAAAGAACAGTACCTAAATACTATACCAAGTCTTGTTCTTATTGATATGACTATTATAGTTTTCAAAGAGTTACTGTTTCTTTTGGGTACCTAAAAGGAGCTTTTATATTTATTTATTTTTAGCTTGAGTCAACTACATGATACACTCACAAATTCATTCAAAGGATTAAACGGCAATGCAATTTTATCAATTTATTACAAATTTTGTTTACGTTCAAAACAATGTATAACTCAAACAATTTAGGAGACATGGACCAAATATTATAGATTGAAATTTTATAATATCTATTTAAAAAATAGAAACAATTTAAATGAAATTTTAGCTGTTTTTCATAGACCTCTTCAAGCTTACTTGATCCCTTTTGATGTCAATAACTGTAGTTTCCAAAGGTTAAAAGTCTTTTAGCTTAATTGACAACTTTTGATATTTTTAATAAAAATGTTCATGACTCAAATCCCTAATATATATTTAAACATTTTTTAATCCACATTCAAGAAATTTCAAAATGTGATTTATCCTTATCCCTTAGTATACCTCTAAGGGATAACTAAAAAATTCAGTAAAAATATTTGAATAAATTTTGGAATACAATTTTTTTTTCAGAACTTGTTGAGGTGACGGTTTGTGAGTGATAAAAAATAAGTGATGTTAGTAATAAATGCATGGAAAAATGATTATCTACCACTCACAACTTATCATTTTAATAAAAGTATGAAAAATACTGTGAATGAAAGATATGTTTATACTCTATATATACTCTATATATGCATTTTGATAGTGAACTATTAACATTGAAGACTTTTTCCATTATGAATTTATGACTATAAATAATTTTTGTCATGCTCAAAACTGTCAGAATTGGAAGGATATTAACAAGTGGCATTAAGTGCAATTTATTTGCTTAATTGATTTTATTCATTCTTTCTAAACAGGTTGTCATTAATTTGTTTTTGTAATTGGAAAAAAAAAATCGTTTGAAAAATATGGGTCAACCGACTCGACTCGCAACCCAATTGGCACGTTTTGACATGCAACCCGTTTGACCCGCAAACCCGACCCGATCTGCCCATTTTGCCACGTCTACTACCGATCCTACCAAAAACAAAAATTTTTGGTTTTTATTATTATTTTTTTTATGGGATAAATTTTTTGTTTTGATGAAGCTTTAAGGGTTCTTATATTTTCATGTTGTGATGGTATGACTTTTGATTTTATTTTTATAAAATTATGTTAACTTAAGCAAATGTTTTCTAGTTTCTAGTTCACTTGTAATCAAAATGAATGAGTACTTCAACATTTCTAAATGAAAATTTTGATGTTAGCTTTGCTGTCTTTTAAGCTATAATGTTGTTAAATTTGTTTGATCAATATACTAATTTGTGTTCTAGTATTACTAAAATATTTTTTTATATATAATTTTATCAGTTATGCTTGTATTTTTATATTAATTGATTGATTTTTTTGAGCATGCTCTTTAATTGTTGCTAAGTGGTATAACTTGAATAGTTGAGTGTGAAATTGTATCTTGATATCTTTTGCAGCTTTAGTATACAAATATATAATGTCTATATAGATGATGAAATAGATGATGATTAGGAATTTAGGACGGTGGTTATAAGAACTTTAGAATGGAAATAATTAAATGTTCACTTCACCTTAATATTCATCTTGCTTTTGGATTTCATATTGTAGTTAGCTAGTTTCAGTTATAAGAACTTTAGAATGGAAATAATTAAATGTTCACTTCACCTTAATATTCATCTTGCTTTTGGATTTCATATTGTAGTTAGCTAGTTTCTATTTGCTAACTTATTTTGGATTTCAAACTTGGAAAATATTTTCCATATGTACGTTTTGATAAATGTTTTGGTATTTAGTTGCTAATTAAACATTTATTGAACTTTTTAAATACATTGGGTTAAAACTAAAATATATTTATGTCGTTAGTATAGACTTGGTGGTGTATGCATGGTTCTCAGAACCGGATCAGACCGGGAGGTCGGACCGTGAAAAACAGTTTTTTAAAATTAAAGAACTAGATTTTTTGTTAATTTCATGAACCCCTAAAACTGGGGTTGGACCGCATGAACCGATGAGAACCGTGCGGTCCAACCCCTTAACAATTTAAAAAAAAAAAAAATTTATAATTTTTATAAAAACAACCTAACACAATTTTATTCTACTTAATTAAATTATCCATCTCTTACAAGAAATTAAAAAAAAAAAATTATAATTAAAATCCTTCAAAGATATTCAACTTTACCTCAAAAATTAATCATAAATTTTAATGTTTTCATGGTTATTATTTTATTTTATTAACTTTCTTATTTAATTATTAAATATATGCTTGAAAATCATTATTTTCCCTTACATATATAGATATATTAGTCAATTTTGCTAGTTTTATGAATTTAATATCTATATTTAGGCTCTAATTAATTATTAAATTAATTATGAGGTCATCACCGTTCGACCCCGGTTTGATCTTGGTTCGACCTCAAAAACCTTGAACATCTTCCTTTTACGGTTCAATGAACGGTCTGAGTCTGAAAACCTTGGGTGTATGACATGTAAATTACATCATATGATGCAAATCTTAGTTTTTTTATGGATGAATTTATAATTTATGTGATTATTCAACATACAAAGTCATTATCAAGGTGTTTTTTGCTTTAAATCTAAAATATGTAGGATCTTACGATTCACGATTTGATCCTACGATCTACGATCTCACTTACTTTCAATGATCCTATGTAGGATCCTGATTATGACAACCTTGGTTACAATGTTCTTTCTCTCTCTCTCTCTCTCTCTCCTACCAGCAATTCTAGTCTTCCTCCTCCCCCAACTATTCTTATAATTGTGTTGTTTATTTAATCTATATAATTGTTGGTCTCATCTCTATGCTTCCTTTAAGAGTCCTAGGGTTTTACCGTTTTACTCTTTGTTATGTTTTTCTTTTTTTAATTGAAATTGTTTATGCTATAATAAAGGTCGTGTGTCTGATTCGACTTCCGTTTTGGTGGGGTCTGGGAGAGAGGGTTTATTGGCTGTCTTGCCTTTAATTTTGAAGGGGTTGATCTCCGGATTCGAGCCCGTGACACATCACAATCACTGGGATATAGAGTATATCATCATATTAAGGTTCGACCTTTGAAGTTATTCGCTTATATATGTAGTTGAAGAAGAGACATTTGGACATGATTAATTGAGTTCTCTCAAGACTCAAGGTTTGGACTCATTTAACTAAAGCTTGAGCCAAGCAGGACAACATCACCAACCGAGGCAACAGTCCACAAGGCAACTTTAAGTTAACAAACGTCCTATGCAGAGTTCAAGAACCTCCTCTTAGTGTTGTCTGGTTGTCTACTCTCATTTTCTGATGTGATTACTATAGCGGATTCACAAAAGTGACAACTATTGAATTACAGAGCATACTAATCAAGATAACAAGTAGATTATACTAATCAAGTGGGTGAAATAAGATTCTAGGCTCTAATACCAATGAGTAGTTTTAGGACCATATACTATTTCATAATTTTTTGCTATAATTCGGACATAACTACTATTATTTATACATAGACCCACAATTTTTTCTCCATCACTCACCACATAATAGTTATGGCAAAAAGTTACGAGATAAGCTGTGGTACTAGATTTTCTCAATACCAATTATTATGTAAACAAGGCGTGAAATAAGATTCTTCAACTTACACGCATTGTATAGGTTACGAATTTCAAACAATATCACAATCTATTTTACAATTAAGAGACTTAATATTCTATCACACAACATTCTAGTCCCATATATATATACACACAATTATACAAAATCTTGTAGTTGCCTTGGGTTTTGACTTCCCTGGATGATTTTTCTTGTTAGATCATTCTTAGGATATCGTAGTCATTAGGTTCCTAGAGTGACTGATACATGAAAGTCGTATGTAAAAGGTTGAAGTTTGACCATCGATAGAAAGTCTATCTATTTGACAATCTAACTAATATATAATCACATGTAGTTCAAACTCGGTATTGTTTTTTAGAAGCAAGCTTATGAACTAGAGGTGTAGTTTCATATGCAATACAGGTGCAACGTTTGAGATTAGTGTTTAAACTTTATTCTTCGTAAATAAGGAAAAAAACACACCTTAAGTAGATTATATGATAACATACTGTGTAACTAAAAACTAAAATAATCACTTTAGTTCCTAACTCAAGCGCTAAAGGGTGAGGAAGGATTTGGTTGAAGGTAGAAGTTTAGATATAATATTTACTCGTGTAGTAGGATTTTTATTTTTTATTTTTCAATGAAAGGAAAATAAAGTTAATAGAGCAAAAAAAAAGAACAATCTCGGGTTTGCATGAAAATTCTACGAACTAAGGTTGTGTAGGGTTTCATAATTCAAATACAAAGTTCAACCAATCCTGCACTTTTACATTTACAAATTACTATTCACTTTGGCCTGACTCGATAAAAACTACCATTTTTTGTAAGAATTTATTTCTGATCAATAATTTGGCAGCCATTGATGCCCCTCTTACCTTCTACATGGGGTCTGTCCAATAAAGCTTACCCATTTTGAGTCTGTCTAGCAGATCTTTGAAGAAGAGTTCTCACCCACTAAAGTGGCAGGGCTCATGTTTTGTTAAAGGTATGTTGTGCGAACAATTGAAACAAGATATGTCATATAAAAGGAGCTTCACAAATCCAAATAGGATCTTTTATTAGGGGTCCAGGATATCATTCGGAAGATTTTATTTTACTTTTAAAAAAATTAAGGATATCGTCATCCGGATGAGATTAGCATCAGTTTTTAATAAATAGTGTTAATGATAATTTGTCTAGTTTACAAATACCAAGCAAGAATTATGCATTTTCTTAAACCATATTTTAGATATTGCAATAGAGCATGTATTGAAATTGTATGTGAAATTGCCGAGTAATTCTTAGGTCTTTCTAAAGCATGGAGAATAGTGTTTTCTCCTCTTACATTCATGATGGAGTTCACTCATTAAATGTGAGAGGAGGAAGTATAATTTATTTGTGATTCGGGAATACTTAAGAATTTTCAGAAATTTATAAACAAAATTTAGTTCTAAATTAGTTTGAAGCTATATTTTCCAATTTAATTTATGCAATTATTTATGTGTTGTTTTTAAACAAATCATATGATTTATTAGAAAAAAAAAATATGTGACTAAACTTATCCATAGATGATGTACGGTCACAATTTGGCTCCCAAGCTCAAAGGATGGATGAACTTAGGCTCAAAGAGCCCAATACAATGAATTTGTAGAGAATGAGTTGAAAAACTGGGTTTTAATGAGTTAGACAACAAGTAAAGTGGATCTAGATGATAAGAAAATGAAGATAGACTGGTTTAATCTAAAGAAAATCGTCCTCGGCACAATCCAAGGAGATCAGTTCTTATATATTACTCTCAAGTTTGATTACAAGTTCAACTTTTGATTGCTACAATGTTTTTCTCTTCTTTTCTCGATCCCTTTCTCTCAGGGCCTCTATTCTATTTTATACTATCTTTTCTCTTTCATCTCTACCACCCACGTGTAAATTAGATTATTGGTGTTAATCATTGTCACATTAGCATCTTCTTGAAGTCTTTGGGGAGTAGCTGTAAGGTTGAAAACTATTGTTCAGGTATCACTTCCTCATTAATGCGGCCAAAGAGTTAGCTGCAGAGCATTCAATCCGGTGGTAGAAGCTTTCCCTTAGATATTTCCTAGCACCCACTTGTCTTGTACATTTACAATGCATATCATTATCAATAGAACTTCCTGGAGCGTTACTCTGGATGACAAAACACACTTTCTGACCTCTGCTTTTTTAGCTGAGCAGATACTCCTCCTCGGCCTACCTTCCCCAGCCTGCCCAATCGTAGCTCGCTCATGGAGTTCTGAGTCTCACATCTTTATTACTGTTTATCCGTCCTCAGACCCTTAAGCATCCTCGGACAAGGCCCAATGCCCAACATATACTCTTGGACTTATCAACCCTACAATAGCCCCTAAAAACTATGGTTTTTTTCTCATGTCTAAGGAGAAAAATGGGGTTTTGACTCTGGATAATTAAACCCATATGTTTCTTTGATTTCCACATGTGAGAACGTTGCCTCGCGTGTCCTGTAATTGTTCCTGACGCTTCGGAGCCCGTGACATCCCATTAAATGCTCTAAGCGGCGCTTTGTTCCCTGCATCCTATGGTGAGATGTAGATCTTACGGTTGGCATTTCTCCTTGAATTTTGAGCGGGATAACTCCCACTTAACTCTGCCTCCTATATAAGGCGCCTGGTGGATTTACTTTTTCCTTTACTTCACAAATTTGCAAATTCTTAAGACCTTTCAAACTTTCAAGCCTTCAAGACTTCCCAAATCTCCCAACTCTCTAGAATCTCCTGAAGTGTCACTTGTTTTTATTTTCGTAAGTCTTACACTCTTAGGTTCTTTTCTTCTCGGCCAACCTCCTCGGCCTTCTAACCTTTACTCCTTTTTCAAAAAAATTTCTCTCACTTTCCTTTAGCTCGTTTGGATGGGTAGATTTAAGCACCTTGTAGATTCTCCCACCGATATGGAGGGCTTTTTGGCCAAGTACGACATTCCTTAGGGAGTTTCCCTGCGGTATTGTGCTCCAGACCAAGTGCTTACATATAGGAACGAATGGGAGGTTGTCATTCCCATGATAGCCTTCATAGAAGAAGGAATGACGCTCCCTATGGGTAGGGTAACGAAAGACTACCTAATTGCCCATAGGTTGTGTCCTCACCACTGCGCTCTCAATCTATTTAGGGTCTTAGGTAGTGTCGATGCTCTTAACGAGCAAATGGGTTTGAGACTCACCTGGCACGACATCGTTTATATGTATGAGTGTCATTCACTTGCTGATGCGGTGTCTTACCTCAAGTTTAGGTCCTCAATTGTTAGGCTTATATCGTGTCTTCCCAAGTCTAACAAGGGCATGAAAGACGACTATTTAATCGGGAATGGAATGACGATCTTCACTGCCTAACTTGGGAGGGAGAGCCAGGTGGGGTGTCCTAAGGTTAGGTCGCTTGACACAGGATTTAGTTCTTTAGTTTTACTGCCCTTCTCTTTAGCCTTAATTTCTTTTTTATGTTGGGTTTTGTCAGTCTGACCATGTTTTTTTATCCTCAGTTGTTTTTGCAGATAAAATGCACATAGCGCCCCGTCTCAATTTCGTCATCGTTGTAGATCTCAACAAAGTCCTCAGATTCAAGGTGTTTATGAGTGAGGACAGGCAGCTAAGAGCGGTCCACCTCATCCTAGACTTCAAGCCGTTATCGGACATTTTTGAGGACATGGGCCACGCAATCAAGGCAGGCGACCTTCGGTTACGCATGATAGACATCTCCGTACCTGGGTTCCTTGCTTGAGAAGACGTCGTGCCAGTTGAGCTGCCTTCCCAACGTGCTCTCCTTGAAGCAGCGGCTCCAAGGGAAGAGACTGCCTCATCGCGCTTGTCACTTAAGGCCGAGATAGATAATTTTCGCCTTGAAGAGGATAGGAAGGAACAGGGAGGGCCCATAATTCAGCTCCTAGACTTATAGGACGAGTTAAACAGATCCTTCGCTGCCCGTCCCCTTAAGCTCATAGTTGCCCATGTAGACGATAGTTCTGAAGAGGACGAGGAGATGGCCTTGAATCCAAGGAGAGGCTTGAAGGATATTCTCGGGGCCAGGAACAAGGGGTCAGCATCTAAGGATGCCCCAAAATCTCAACTCCCTCCTGCTCTTCCCCTTCCCCCCTTCCTTCTGCAGTCGGCCTACTCCCCATCCTTAACCTAAAAAAGAAATAGAAGGAGAAAGAGACTTTCGAGGAGGGAGAGGTAGTCCTTCACAAGGAGCCTAAGCAACAGAAAACAGCCAAAGATAAAGGGCGGGCCTCCTCGGTGGAGAGTAGAGAGGCTGAGCACTCAGCTGACGTGTGCCATCCAACCTGGAACTCTTAATTGGAGTTGGATGGCACAGCAGTGCCTTGAAACTCCTCCATTAGGTAGTTCCAGAGAGGTCACTCCTACCACGTGGCCGAGGCTCTGGAATGTCCTCTCCTATTGCCCAAGGACATGGATGCCTTGAAGCATATGAGGCAACCAGAACTCTTCCTATCCCTAAAGGGACCTAGCTTTGGTAAGTTTCTCAGAACATTTTACCGAGAGTAGTTTCCTTTCTTCTCTCTTTTCTTCTCTCTTTGTTTAACACATTCCATTGTTTTTTATGTGCAGCCTATCCAGGAGGTTTTTGTGGTTGAGGAATGGGTTAAGGATGCCCAAAATGAAGCCAAGGTTGAGGCCAACCTCTGTGCCGAGGCCAACAGGGCCTTGGGCACTGCTAAGCAGAATAGTCAGGAGCGTTCCACTAAGCTGGCAGTCGAGGAGAGGGCGCGGAGGAGCATTGAGGCCGGCCTGCAGAACGACCAGGACCAGGCTGAGGACCAGTGCAATAAGCTCTATCACATCGAGATAAAGCTGGCCATAGAGAAGCAGCAGGTCCTGAAGCTGAAGACTGAGTTGGAAAAAGACAAAGTTATTGCTCGAACATTCTATGAAGCCGCGGAGGCCTCGAGGCAAGCGTCCTACGAAATTGGGGTGCAAGAAACCGGGATTTGATTGGTGGAGGAGCTGACCGAAGTCTGTAGGGACTATTGTAAGGAAGTGTGGGTGGAGGCCCTCAACCTTGTAGGAGTCCTAACTGACTCGGAGTGGAGGCAGTCTGGGAATGTCTACTACCCTCTGGACATTCGTGAAGTCCTGACTAAACTCCTACTTCTCGCTGCCCTTGCATCAACCTCTTCTGAGCAGCCCCTTATCACCCAGGCCCTTTTTTCCCCTTTTGAGATTTCCAAAAGGCTTGGCCAAACTGATGACCAAGGCCAGGGGGCTGAGGTGTCTAAGGATAAGGGCAAGGGTAAGGAGGCCAAGGCCTTGACAGAGTCCGAAGATGCTGCCAAGGTCAAGGATGCTACTGAGGCCAGGGATGTAGCTGTCAAGGCGGAGGCCAAAACCAAGTCCAAAAAGGTTGATCCCCAAGCCAAAGAACTCTTGCCTCTCAACCGGGCAATAAAGAAGACCCTCATTCTCAGGTCAAGGCTTAGCTTTAGGATTTTATTTCCCTTTTGTAGTTTTTCTTTTGTACCTTTTTCCTTTGCAGTGGCAGTTTGCCATTATCTATAGTGTACCTCTTTTTTTTTTTTTTTTTTAATGAAAACTTCAATTTTTACCTTATGAATCTCTGTGTTTCCTTGCAATATCTATTGTTGGTTGACTGTAATCAATGTTTTGCCCTTTACTGAGACCTTTAGATTGATAATGCCCCAAAGGTGAACACTCACACTTTGATAAAAGCTAGTAGTAATAACTGGACATTAACTTAAATGAATTGAGTGCGTATAAACAGTGAGAAGAATGACTAAGTCCTGAGAGACAAATGAAATACTTAATAGGGAGAGAGGGCGTTTGGGTTTTTCCCTTTAAGAATATTTTATTAATGTATCCTTAGAATCCTTTAATCTAGACCCAGAGTAAGCTTTCCAAGTGTTAATTTTGTCTAGGTGTGTGATCCAAGGAACCTGACATGTCCTAAGTTTTGCTCAACACTTAGTTAAATGATAGAGAATGTTAGTTTACCTAAGGTACGTGGTCTGAGGAGCCAGGAATGACCAATGTTCTGTTTGATATTTAGAAAAATATCCTGAAGTATTAATTTACCCAAAGCATGTGGTCTGAGGAACTAACATAGCTAAGGTTCTATTTAACACTTAGAAAAATATCTTGAAGTGTTAATTTACCCAAAACATGTGGTCCGAGGAATCATGCATAACTAAGGTTTTGTTTAACACTTAGAAAAATATCCTAAAGTGTCAATTTACCCAAAGCATATGGTCAAAGGAACCAGGCATAACTAAGGTTCTATTTAACTCTTAGAAAAATATCCTAAAGTGTTAATTTACCTAAAGCACTTGGTCAGAGGAACCAGGCATAACTAAAGTTCTGTTTAACACTTAGAAAAATGACTAAAAGATATCAATTTATCCAATGTATGTGGTCCGAGGAGCTAGGCATGACCAAATTTTTGTTTGATACTTCAAAAAATATCTTGAAGTATTAATTTACTCAAAGCATGTGGTCTGAGGAACTGGACATAGCTAAAGTTTTGTTTAATTTACCCAAAGCATGTGGTCAGAGGGACTAGACATAGTTAAGATTCTGTTTAACACTTAGAAAAATGACTAAAAGATATCAATTTACCCAAGGTATGTGGTCCGAGAAGCCAGCCATGACCAAAGTTCTGTTTGATACTTGAGTGAGTAAGAGGTGCAACGCAGAATATAATAAGCAAAAATTTGGCAGAAAAGACTTTCATAAATAATAATACCTTCGTAGGTTATTTATATTCTAAGGGCGTGGTATAACATTTTCATCTAGGTCTTCAAGATAAGAAGTACCTATTCCAGCCACCGAGGTGATGCGATATGGCCCTTCCCAGTTAGGTCCCAACTTTCCCTATGATGGGTTCTTGTCAGTACCCAAAACCTTTCTTAAAACCAAACCCTCAGGCGCTAGTGGCCTTAACCTTAAATTTAAATCATACCCTTGCTTGAGCTTGTGTTGATAGTATGCTAGCTGAACCATCGCATTTTCTCTCTTTTCTTCAATCAAGTCTAAGCTCTTTTCTCACAAGCCATCATTGTTGCTCAGAGTGAAAGAGCTCGTCCTCAGTGTTGGGAATCTGGTCTCAAGAGAAATTACAGCCTTGGTCCTATAAGTCATTGAAAATGGGGCCTCCCTAGTGGACCTTCGAGGTGTAGTATGATACGAACAAAGAACGCGTGGCAACACTTCCACCTATTTGCCCTTTGCATCGTCCATCCTCTTTTTTAGCCTACTCACAATAACCTTATTGACAGCCTCGGCCTGTCCATTCCCCTGTGGATATGCTAGGGTGGAATCCCTATTTGTTATGCCCAAGTCACAGCAATGCCTCCTAAAGGCTTTGTTATCAAACTGAAGACCATTGTCCAAGATGAGTGAACGAGGGATTTCAAATCAAGTGACAATATGTTTCCAGATAAATCTCTTGGCATCCATATCCCTAATATTTGCTAGTGGTTCAGCTTTAATCCATTTGGTGAAGTAATCCGTGCCGACTAGCAAGCATCTCTTATTTCCTGCTGCTTTAGGGAAGGGCCCTACAATATCGAAGCCCTATTAAGCAAAAGGCCAAGGGCTAGACAGAGAATTAAGGACATCTCCTGGTTGATGAATGTTTGGGGCAAATCTTTGGCATTGGTTGCATTTCTTCACATACTCTTGTGCTTCCCTCTACATATTTGACCACCAATATCCCTAAGTGAGGGCCCTGTGAGACAAAGAGCTGCCTCCTATGTGACTTCCACAAATCTCTTCATGTAACTCTTCTAGGAGTAGTTCAACTGTTTCAGGGTGTATGCATAGCAAATATGGTCCATAAAAAGAGCGCTTGTACAACTTTTAGTTCTCGGATAGCCAAAAACGAGGAGCTTTTCTCTGTACTTTATCAGCCTCGGACTTACCCTCGGGCAAGATGTCTTCCTTAAGGAATAGCATAATAAAGTCTATCCAGCTAGGAACCACCCTAATCTGATAAATATGAACCACACTTCTCCTATTTCAGTAGGTTTACACAAGTCTTCCACAAGAATCATCTGAAGTAAACTTTGTGCCGAGGAGGTTGTGAGCGTGGTAAGAGAGTCAGCGCATGTATTTCTACTTCTAGGCATTTGTGATAAAATGAAAGACTCAAATCCTAACTGCAAGTGCCTAACTTAGTTTAAATATTCCTGCATTCTGAGATCTTTGGCTTCCAACTCTCCCCCAACCTGGCCTACAACCAATCTCGAATCTGAAAACATCTCCCCTGGCTTTTCTTCCATTCTCTAAACCATAGTCATCCTTACCAATAGAGCCTCATACTTGGCCTTGTTATTGGTGGCCAAGAAGCCCAACCTTAAGGATTTTTCAATAATGATCTTCTCATGAGAAATTATAACTTGCCCCACCCCAAATCCTCTTTGATTCGCTGCACGATCAACGTATACTCTCTAGGGTAAAGGCTCTTACAGGGAGACCATGCCAACTGATTTTCCATCCATGTTCTGCTTCTTAACTTTTTCTTGAAATGAAGTTTCAGCAAACTCGGCTACCAAATCAGCGAGGACCTGACCCTTAGCAAAGGTGCGAAGCATGTACTTGATATCAAAAGCCCTTAGGATTATACCCCACTTGGCAATTCTCCATGTGTAATCAGCACTCCGAAGTAAAGATTTAAGTGGAAGTTGGGTTAGGACGACAATTATATGTAATTGGAAGTAGTGAGGGAGCTTATGTGTAGCATGCACCACTGCCAAAATGGTCTTCTTTAGTGGCAAGTAACGAACCTTGACCTCATGTAATGACTTGCTTACATAATAAACTGGTCTCTGCACACCACTATCAACTTGAACAAGCACCAGGCTCACCGCATGGGAGGCCACAGCAATGTAAGCAAACAAAACCTCATCCACCTTGGGTATTGACATAATGGGTGGCCGAGATAAGTATTCCTTCAACTGCTGGAAGGCCAGGACACGGTTCTCGGTCCATTCAAATCCCTTTCATTTGTTCAACAACTGGAAGAAAGGCTAACACCTATCTGCTGACCAAGAAATGAATTGTTTAGAGCAGCAGTCATCCCTGTAAACGTCTGGACCCCTTTGGGGTTCCGAGGTGGTTGTAAACTGTTAATTTCTTTAATTTGGTCGGGATTGACTTCAATTCCCCGGTGAGTACCATCATGATCGCCTCTTTTATGATCTTTTCTATAGGTAGAACTACTGTGAGTGGTCTAAACTTCAACCCTTATTTCTTTCTTCATATTGTAAAGAGGCGCAAAGCCCCTTTTTTGCTCCCTCTATTGGTAGATCAAAGGCCTTCCTGCCTTTTAAGGGGGATACATACTATTGATCAGAAGGAAAAGAGGTTCAGCGCAAGATTTCCCCATAGGTTGATCTGACCCCTTGTTTTGACCTCAATCTCAGGTAGTGGTTGTGCAAGAGCCAGGCTATTGTGTTTTCTTTGGCTCATCATTGATTTGTTGGAAAAGCAAGAAATAAGAAACTGTATCCAAGTCCAGCACAGACGAAGCCGAGTACTGTGCCATGTCTTTTGTTGAGTCATTTTTTTTTCTTTGCTTATAGCGTTAGAAGAGTAGTCGCACAGTGAAGTCAAGCGTTAGCAACGTCTTGCCTAAGTGAAAGAAAGACAGGAAATATATCAGTGATGGAATCCCCGAAATTGGGCCTTACGTGCCATACCAACCCTTCACCTTTACCTATGCCTTTGCATCTAATGCTTTTTTACAATCAACCACCCCCCTTTCCTTTAAAAAGAGTACGTATAGACCGGTCCATTGGATTGTACTGGGAAAGATATCCAACGGGCTATGGATTTGGATCTGAACGACTTCCCTAGAATTTCTTTCTTAAAAGCCATAGCCTCTTATCCTTCACCTTTACCCTCGCCCTTAACTTCAATAAAAAAGAGCTAGGTGTTGAGTTTCATGTAACTTTAGATTTTGCTTCCCCTTCCCAGTCGCCTTTCGTTCCTAACCCGGCAGCACCAAGTTTTCTGGATCATCTAATTGCCGAGTTGAACTATCGACCACTTTCCCATTAAGCCATTCGCGCCAGTAACGAGGTCCTAAATAGTAAGGTCTAAGGGATATTGAAGATCCTCTGAATTAGTTGACACATGTGATGAATTCTTCCTTACCAGATGCCGAAGCAGAAGAAATTTTTAATAAAAACTTGTGAGCTATTAGCACTATTTGATAATCAAATGGTGATTCCGCCTATCTCTTTTACAAATATTGCTTTTTCAACATTGTTACCAATCTATTGCTAACACAGGTATAAAAAGCCTTAACTACTCGTTCATGCCATGTTTGGAGTTTCTACGCACGAATCATAAGTTCTTTGGTTCGTAACGATCAAAATGAACCATCCACAAGATAGAGATAGTACTTAATTAATGCTATGCAAACTATAATGTATGAGTTGATTCCCAGATCAGAAATTCTTTGATTGGGTCCACAAGCCAAATCGAACGCTTACTTTCTCAACCAACCTAATTCGGGCTTACATTCTCATGAAGAAGTTAAGTTATATGATAGATAGAATGGAGCTCCAAATTCATACATCTATTCACTTTTTCTTTCTGCTTACTCATAGATGTAATAGAAAGAGAGGGAATTGTCACACATTTATGGTAACTCACCACTTCATCCGTGTACAAACCATTGAGCCGACCATGGTAATGTCTCTTCCATCGATTTTTCAATGCCTAGCACCTACCAAACGCCTACTCAAAACTAAGAAAGAAGGGGAAGGATGGAAGAGTAATAGCAGCATTCCAGCCAGCATACCTTTTTTCGAGCCAAGAATTTGTACATCCTTGAGTTGCCAACCATTCGTAGGTTTTTCCTCATTTTTGGATAGGCAAAAAAAAAAGTCAAAGATCGGTAATCAATGCCAGGTGAAGCTGGAACCTGAAGGGCTATTGGGTTTCGATCTATGCCTCTCGCTTCTATTTCATCGAAAGGATCAAGTGGCTTTCAATCATGAAATGTCTCTGTCCCTCTCTCTGGTTGCTTAGATGCTACAACGCCTACGCCGGCAACAACTAATAAGGGCCCTTTTTTTAACGTTTCGAGAGGCTCACGTATTCTACCTATCTCTATGAATATGAAGGACTTTCAAATGGATTGATCACTAAAAAAGGTGTAGAGTCAAAACGGGATTCAAACCTAATGCTATTGATGAACCGATGCAATGGATCCACTCATAAGAAGTTCCTATATTCTTTCTTGTGGAATCGGGAAGCATTAATCACAAGCAAGATACAAAGTTACCCCATAGGAAGTATCAAAGGGGTGTTACTAATGGAACTTGTAGGAATAGGCTTACCCTATTGTTTCTTTTATTGCGTTTCATAAGGTGTAAAGTAGCATCAATCTTTCTCACTATCCTTTCTTCTTTCTTTGGAATCGAACTCTCTCTTTCTGGGAGAGAAATCAAGGAGCGTATGCTACCGTTGACTTGCCTCTTCCTCCTTTATAGCTCTGAATCAAATAAAAAATTTCGGATTGAAAATTCTGACTGGAATGATTAGAGAAATGCATCTCATCCCTTCGGGGCCTTATGTCTCGAAAAAGAGTCCCTACTTGTACTCTATGTACTGACTGCCTGCCTCAATGCTCACTGACGTACTGGTCACGTTATTGAGTTCCTAGAAATGAGAAAGGAATATTTTTAGCCCCAACGACAAAGGAACAGGCATTTTTGGGGACTAGCCCACTTCCTAAATGGAGTAAAAGAACTTGGGATCGTCGACCTCTTCCTTAAAGTTGGGATGAGTCGATGTTGGTCGATGGTGTGAAAAAACTTCCTAATGTCGAATTCCAAAAACCAGCGAAAGGTTCCCCACTCTTCTTTGATCCGTCTTAGGGCCAAGCGGCGGCCTCGACCCGAACGGAAGTGCGATGTGTCTAGAAACTCGGGATCGTAAATAGATTTGAGTACCATCATAATCCCTCTTTCACGATCTTTTCTATAGGTAGAACTACTGTAAGCGGTCTAAACTTCAACCTTTATTTCTTTCTTCATATTGTAAAGGGGGCAAAGCCCATTTTTTGCTCCCTCTATTGGTAGATCAAAGGCCCAATGTACCCTAAGAACTTCCTTGATCCAACACCAAAAGAGCACTTAGAAACATTAAGTCGCAACTTGTGTCTCCTCAAGATCTCAATGATATTTCTGAGATCGTTAACATGCTCAGATTCCAACTTACTCTTGACCACTATGTCTTCTATATAAATCTCAATGTTTTTCCTAACTGTGGCTTAAGCACTTGGTTATCATCCTCTGATAAGTAAACCCTGCATTCTTTAGACCAAAGGGCATCACCTTGTAGTGGTAATTCCAGTAGGGGTGATAAAAATTATTTTCTCCTGATCATTATAAGCTAAAGGTATCTGATGGTACCCTTGAAAAACGTCCAGAAAGCTCATCCGAGGATAGCCTACAGTAGCATCCACCGATTGGTCAATTCGAGGCATTGGAAAAGGGTCCTTGGGGGAAGCTTTATTCAAATCTGTGAAGTCCACACATACTCACCACTTCCCATTCTTCTTCTTCATTACCATTGTATTGGCCAACCACTTAGCATAGAAAACTTCCTTAATAGCCCCAGCCTTTTTAAACTTGTTCACCTCCTCCTTGACAGCATCAGAATGCTCTTTAGATGAGCGCCAAGGTGGTTGCTTCCTAGGGAGGACAGCTAGGTTAACATTCAGATGATGGCAAATGAAGTCTGGATCCACCCTAGGAGCTTCATAAGCATTCCATGCGAACACATCAATATTCCTCCTTAGAAATGCTAACAGTTCTTTCTTCTCTCGAGAAAGTAGCTAAGCTCTGACCTGAAAAAACTTTTCCGAATCACCATTTATAACAATTTCCTCCAACATTTCACACAATTTCCTCCAACATTTCACACTTTGCCTTTGCCCCTCTCAGCAGAGGCTGAGGACTCAACTTCAGACTGATGCACAATTAAAGCTACTAAGCACAACCTAGCCATGGATTGACTCCCAACAAGCTCTTCAATCTGGTCCCCCGACAGATATTTCACCTACAAATGCAAAGTTGATGAAACAGCCCATAGGGCATGAAGCTAGAGTCTTGCCATAATGGCTGTGTAGGGAGAATAAGCATCCACCACAATGAAGTCCACCTCCATTACCTCTGAACCTGCTTGCACAAGTAGTCTAATTTGATCCATTAGAATGACAACTTTCCCATCAAAACTTACCAAAGGTGAATCATAGGCGGTCAAATCCTCAGACTTCAAGTTCAGCCCTTTGTACAAGTCAAGGTACATAATCTCTACACTACTACCCTAGTTTACCAACACCTTTTTCACATCATACCCTCCTATCCTGAGTGTGACTACTAAAGCATCCTCATATGGCTGTATGGTTCCAATTTTGTCCTCATCCGAAAACTCAAGGCCGTTCAGATTTCTACTCTAGCCCTCTTCGACTCAGGATTAGAGTCCTCAGTGGGTGGTCGATCTACAGACATTACCCTGGAGGGATGAGAACCAGTTCTCCCAGGAGCAGTAAAGATGACATTAATTGTGCCTAAAGGGGGCCTTGAAGAAGCGTTCCCCTAAGCCCTTGACCCTGCTTGGTCTCCCTGTCCATTAGGCCGATACAAAAACTGTTTTAACCTTCCATCTCTGACCAGTTGCTCCAGATGATTCCACAGAGTTCTACAATCCTCAGTGGTATGTCCTCGTTCTGGTGGTACTGGCAATGAAGACTTTCTTTATGCCTCATAGGGTCTTCTCCCATCTTGTTTGGCCATTTGAAGTATGGCTCATTCTTAATCTTCTCCAAGACCTGATTTTCTGGCTCTCGGAATACTGTGTTAACCACCTGGGGGCCGTAAGCCCAGATTGCCTAGCAAAATCCCTTCGAGGTCTGTTATTATTGTATCTATCCAACCTGAAATCCCTCTTGTCTTGAGAGATAACCTTAGCCTTTCCCTTCCCTTGCTACTAGTCTTCCCTAACCCATTTGTATCGTCAATACGGTCCATAAGCCAACGCGCACACTCCTTACTGGCTTCTTGCTTAAGGACTTTCTCAAATCATGCTCGCAGGCAAGCCAACCTTGAAAGTCCTTATAGCCACATCATCAAAGTCCCCATCAATCTCATTGAATATCTCCCAGTATCTATCTAAGTACGTTTTAAGGGTCTCCTCTTCTCGCATGGACATGGACAGAGGGAATCTAAAGGCCGAGGAATCTTACTACACGTAATAAAACGAGATTCGAACGGCCAGGTGAGCTCCTTAAAAGAATCAATATAACTTGCACCTAGGCTATCAAACCACCTCATCGCCACAGGCCCCAAGTTGGATGAAAATACCATACACATCAAGGCCTCATTCTTGGAGTGTACTGCCATCCTCTGATTGAAGTGGCTTATGTGTTCCACAGGGTTCGTACAACCATTGTACATGGTAAAAGTTGACTGAGTGAAACACCGAGAAAGTCTTCCTCCTTCAATCCTGTGTGTGAAAGGTGATATGAAAATCTAGTTCAACGCCCTACTCATGGCGTCGTTTCTCAGACCTTTGCAGGATGGATTTTTACTCCTACGCTTATAGTGGCAATCCTNCATTACTCAAGAGGTCAATTCCTCGCACATAATTAAAGGAGCCATTGAAAGGTGACTAAAACACCAGAAACGGGGACTACTCAAGCTAATGATAGAGGCAAGAAAACTTTCCGGCCAAGTCCCATTAATTGATCATAACGATATCGTGGAAATGCTGCACGGACCCATATATATAAAAATAGAAACAAAATCACATTGATACTAAACCAGATCGAGCCCAGGATCTTCTTGAAAATGGGAAGATCTAGGATAGGCAGCCAACCTCCTAGAGAGAGCGATGTGCATGGACCAGGTGAGTAGGGATGTAGCTCCATGGACCGCTCGTCGGGCTGATAGGTGGTGGTATCACACCCTTCTCAAAGGAATCGTACGTGACACTCTCGCGTCATACGGCTCCATTCCAGAAGAAGGACCCCTCATCTTTCCTTTGACCAACTAGTCCTTGAACCAACTTGTCCCCCCTTTCTTGGTAAGCAGTTTCTTTTCATTCATTCATTCATTGATTCAAGGTAGTTGTAGCTTGCTTCCAAGTCCAAGCGCTAGCGGTAGAAGCTAGTAGCCAGAAGCAAACTTCCGGGTAGGGAAGGAGCCAAAAAACGTGAGCGCCCCTGCAATCTTTCTAAAGCAAGAAGCGCAAAACTTGACTTTGAGAAAGAAGCACCTTATATTCTAATATTAGTAAAGGCTCCCTAGCCTATCTAAACGTAAGGGGCCTTTTCTTGCTTGTTAGTGCTTTAGTTTTCAATAAGGACATTTAGGCTTTACTAATAGAATATATAGGGCTTTTCCTTTATTAGTATTGCTTTGGCCTCGCCGTCCGTATCGTGATGGCACGAAAGCTACCACAACTAAAAGAAAAAAAAAAAAAAAAAAAAAAAAAAAAAAACTACTACTACTACTGGACTAGACTAGTAGTTGAGTGCTCCTTGTTGTTCGGATCTTGACTGGGTCCGAGCTTCCCAAGCTCTATGCTGTTGGGGAATTCCGTAAGGGTTTTACCACCTTCTTGATTTACTATATTTGAGTCTTTGGAGTACTTTAGGATTATATTCCGTGCCGAGGATTTTTGCTTGTGGGCTAGGTGAATATTGCAGACCAACGAATCTAGTGGTCAACATCGTTCGGACTTGGTAAAGGTTGTCGCGGCACCTGTAGTAGGACAGAGGACTTATTGCGATGCCCACGGAGCAATTTACGATGTCTCCATCGCTAACGTTCGTAAAGCAGGCTACATAGATTGGCCAGGGTCTTCTTCGGCTAATGATACCTTGATCTTAAAGCCTTTGAAGTATCTTTTTGATAGGCGCCTCTATCTGTATGGGGAATTTGCTACTAATAGATCCTGCCTAGTGTCGTCCTCCTTCTCCTGCCACCTTCCGACTCGCGGGAGTTTAAAATGGCAACTTCCTAACACTCATGCCTGATCGTGAGACTGCCTTTTGAACGTCCAATGGTGCGTTGCTCTGACCTAAACTATGCAAGAGCAAGATCCCCTTTGATCCTTGCCAGATGTGCCTGGCGGTCCCCTATAATACGCTCCGAACGGCCAGGTGAGCTCCTTAAAAGAATCAATATAACTTGCACCTAGGCTATCAAACCACCTCATCGCCACAGGCCCCAAGTTGGATGAAAATACCATACACATCAAGGCCTCATTCTTGGAGTGTACTGCCATCCTCTGATTGAAGTGGCTTATGTGTTCCACAGGGTTCGTACAACCATTGTACATGGTAAAAGTTGACTGAGTGAAACACCGAGAAAGTCTTCCTCCTTCAATCCTGTGTGTGAAAGGTGATATGAAAATCTAGTTCAACGCCCTACTCATGGCGTCGTTTCTCAGACCTTTGCAGGATGGATTTTTACTCCTACGCTTATAGTGGCAATCCTCATCGCCCGAGAAAGATTCACTAAGGGGAGTCCTTGATCTGGGCCTGTAACTATCATCTCCTTCCTCGCTA
This sequence comes from Quercus suber, assembly GCF_002906115.3. Classification (NCBI taxonomy): domain Eukaryota; kingdom Viridiplantae; phylum Streptophyta; class Magnoliopsida; order Fagales; family Fagaceae; genus Quercus; species Quercus suber. The sequence continues at coordinate 501,301 of NW_027069660.1, forward strand.
GAAGAAGAAATAGACCTTGAGGGAGTCTACTCATGGCGTCGTTTCCCAGACCTTTGCAGGATGGATTTTTACTCCTGCACTTATGGTGGTAATCCTCATCACCCGAGAAAGATTCACTAAGGGGAGTCCTTGATCTGGGCCTGTAACTGTCATCTCCTTCCTCGTTAGAAGAAGAAATAGACCTCAAGGGAGTTTTCCTTTGTCGTTCGCGATGCAACTTCCTCTGCAGATGATCAATCTCCAACTGCATGTTCCTAGCATTTTCCTTATGAGAGATGTGACTTGCAAATTCAAGATTGACTTCTACTAGTATGGGTGATATGCACATTTTCCTCCTGGTCCCTTCTTCGTTCAAGATGGAGGAAATGATCTTGAAGTCAAGACCCCATAGATTCCTCTTGGTGTGGACCTGAACCTGCCATATTTGAACGTTAAACTCACCATAACACCAGAATTGTCCACAGACGGCACCAATTATAAGGTCACAATTTGGCTCGTAAGCCCAAAGGATGGATGAACTTAGGCCCAAAGAGACCAATACAACGAATTTGTAGAGAGTAGGTTGAAAAAATAGGTTTTAATGAGTTAGACAAAAAGTAAAGTAGATCCAGATGACAAGAAACTGAAGATAGATTGGTTTAATTTAAAGAAAATCGTCCTTGGCACAATTCGAGGAGATCAGTTCTTATATATCACTCTCAAGTTTGATTACAAGTTCAACTCTTGATTGCTACAGTGTTTTTCTCTTCTTTTCTTGATCCCTTTCTCTTAGGGCTTCTCTTCTATTTTATGCTATCTTTTCTCTTTCATATCTATTCTCCACATGTAAATTAGATTGTTAGTATTGATCATTGTCACATCAGCACCTTCTTGAAGTCTTTGGGGAGTAGCTGTAAGGTTGAAAACTATTGTTCGGGTATCACTTCCTCATTAATGTGCCCAGAGAGTTAGCTGTAAAATATTCAATGCAGTGGTAGCAGCTTTCCCTTAGATACTTCCCAGCTCCCACTTGTCTTGTACGTTCACAATGCATATCCTGATCAATAAAACTTCTTGAAACGTCACTCTGCATGACAAAACACACTTTCTGACCTCTGCTTCATTTAGCTGAAGAGATACTCCTCCTCAGCTTACCTTCTCCAGCCTACCCAATCGTAGCTCGCTCATGGAGTTTTGAGTCTCACATCTTCATTACTGTTTATTTATCCTCGGACTCCTAAGCGTCCTCAGACAAGGCTTAAGGCCCAACATATACTCCTAGACCTATCAACCCTACAAATAATATTTTCAATTGTTACATAATGAATTAAAAGAAAATAGCTTGAAATTGTTTTGGAGCTTGATTTTTTCCAAAACCTATTGTAGTTAGCCGCTAACCTCCCTATTATACACATATCTTGTCAATTGAAGCTTCGACTATTGGAAGGCTATGCCTAGCCTTGAGAACTTAATTAGAAGGCAGATCAGAGTCTATGGTCATTGCAATAGAGGGCCAAAAAAATAATAATAATTTGAAAGAGAATTCGTTGAATTTCCTTATTTTGTATAAGGAAAAAAAAAAACTCAAAAAGCCAATTTAATATCAACCCAATATGAGAGCACATTGAGGCATGTGTTAGGCCGTACGCATTGACAGATAAAAGAGTCACACGGATAGAGACAGAAATAAAGCCTAGCACAAGCCCCTAGAAGGAGCAAATGCCCTACGGAATACCAACCCCATTAGGACAAGACATGTCGTGCATGGGACAAATTTAGTTTTTGTCTCGTAAAAAAAAGTAGATCTCGCGTATAAAAAGTTTTGTAGTTTAATTATTTTTCTTTGTAAATATAATTATTGTTTAAAGTATTTTTGGGATAATTATTAATAAATTATTTTAAAAAAGTTTTTATATTATTTTTATAAAAAAATAAAAAATTATCAAACAAAAAAATAATTTTTTTTCTTTATAAAAATTTTTCTAAAATAGATTTCCTAACAAATATCCTTAATTCGTTTGATAACTTTTTTCATGTTTAAAATTTTAAGTCATTCTCCCATTATTATAACATTTGAATTATCCTTAAAAAAAATAGTTCTCATACAATTATAGAATCCAATTAGGGAAAAACATATAGGAGGAACTCTAATTATGATCCATGCAGATTTAGACCTTCACCAATTTTAATTTCTTAGAGCATTCTCATTTGGGAAAGCAAAAACTCCAGAAATGTAGAATAGCTTCTACCATTCATAAAAATGAACAGAAGCACTCCCGAATCTGGAGAGCCAAAATGCAAAATTTTAAAAATATTTTGTTACAGTAAGATCTAAATTTACAACACGCACTATATCACATCTATCATTTATTTATCCTATTTTTCAATTTCTCTCTCCTCCTCATCAGAATCTCTCTCTCTCTCTCTCTCTCTAGATCTATGGTGGAGCAAGTCACGACATTGGGTCATGCCGCTCGTGCGCTATATCACATCTATCTACTGTGGAGCAGGTCACGACATTGGGTCATGGCTGGATTTAATTTTGGGTTGTGGTGGTTTTTGTGGCTGGGTTTCAGCCATGGATTTTGGTGTTTGTTGTGACTAGTTTTGGCTGTGATTTTAATACATTATTTAAATGGGATGAATTGCAAAATAAAGAAGGAGATGCAGAGCATATTGTTAAGTGGGAATGCAAAATAAATAAAATGGATTTTTAGAAAGACAAAATGCATATATTCTTTAGGGCATACATTAGTAAACCATTTTAGAAATTTTTTTATAAAAAAACAAAAAAGTAATTAACTGTTTTGACAGATTTTTCAATTGTTAAGAAACTTTTTATAGAAAAACGAAAAAATAATTAATTATTTTGACAAATTTTTCAATTTTCTATAAAAATTTTCTTAAAATAAATGGTTAATATGTGTGGGCATATATGACCTGGATCCATAAGTAAATAGTTGATAGTCTTTAGCCCAAAAAAAAAAAAAAAAGGTAAATAGTTAATAGTCCTGGGACCACTTTTGGTTATTGAGTGGGATAGAATTTGAAGCTTAAGCAGTATAATATCTCTGGGCCCAACCACACCTGGCGAATGATACGAAAGGTGATAAGCTTGATCTTGGGACTGGCCCATATTTCTGTCGGAAATGAAGACACACTGAAATATTAAGTAGGGTCCGTAATTCTGAGCAAAAGAGAAAATTATGGATGCAGGGCCCAAAAATGGCCCAGTGAAAACCAATCAAGTCACCTTGCCTGTCGTTTTCCAAACTAGCATAGTAAATACTAGGTGTCTATTTTTTTTTTTTTTTTTTTTTGAGGAAGTACTAGGTGTCTATTTAAGATGATTAATTTTGTCAGTTTATTTTACAATGTAATTTATTTTTGCTATTATTTATGAGTCTTACACTCTCACTGCACTTTTTGATATTATTTATGAGTTCTATTGTACTATTTCAGCTAACTTTTACATTTATCTACAGTATTTTCAGCAAAAAATTTTTAATTTTAACAAAATAATCAAATTTCAAACAGACCTAAATAAGCCCAGGGAGAGAACACACAAAAATGACAAAATCACCCCAAATTTTATAGGAAGGTCAATTAATTTAGTTTATAAAGTAATCATAGGATATTTACCATTTCCTATACACTACGCTTTAGTGGTGTGGAAATAAAGCCTAAAGGCTGAATTGGGCTGGGCTTGCTCAGGCATTGCCTAGCTTTTTTTGTGAGGAAACAGTTTGAAAGCTCAAATTTGCAAATGAGTCCAGGTTTGAGGTGGGTGATGCTGCCATTTGTGAGAGTCTAGGTGGGCATTTCCCAGTTGAGCAAATTCTAGGAGAGTCATCTTACTGAATTAAGAGAGAGACTGTAGGGGCTAGCTAGGTCTGGATGGACAATAAAAAAGCAACTCTTAGGTAAGAACTAATTTTTTTAAATTGGTTCTATATTCTTCATCAACACTTCAACTACCACTGCTTTGTAAGTCATTATTAAGAAAAGTAGTGAAGATGGCATTGGTTCAATTTATATTCTCTTACTAGAAATTTACTACTGTCTTCTTTTAGGTGTGTGTCTATCTATATATATATATATATATTATATGATTTTTTTTTTTTTTACAAATATTACCTTGGGATTTTATTGTGTCAATTTAGTCCTCAGATATTTGATTCAAACAATTAAACTAGGCACTTTAGTTTGGTACAAATTACACCTTAACAAAAGAAAAAAAAAAAAAATCAAACCTTATGTTAATATTTTCTATAAAAATTAACAGCTTTGATCATAAAGTGTGTACAAGAGTAACAAGATAATAATGATTTTCAAAATTGTTGATGATGTAGAAAAGTTTGTATACATCACATTATTAAATGTATTAGTTTTTAATGAAATATTAAAAATGTTCAATTTGTTAAAAAAATTGAAATGCATGGTTTATTGTTCAAATTAAAGGTCCGATCATCAAATTGACACTCACTTTAAAGTTCAAGGATGAACTTTATTAAAACCGCTGAAGAAAGCTTTGAGTTCCTTCTAATTTATCTTAACTTTCCAACCCAAAATGATTAGGTGGAGATGGCCAAAAAGTAGGACTTTAGGAAAACTAATGTGGAATGAATTATAGACCAAGATATACAAATTGAAACTTCGAAGTCAAAATTTCCAACTCAATAATGCCTTTTTTGAGAAGCCAAATTTTCCAACAATAAGAAGAAATAAATCTAATAATTATATTTTAGAGGGTGCAGAAGAGCATCCTATTGCTGCGTTTTTTCCATTTGAAATGTAGCACATTCTAAAAATTAAAAAAAGAAAAAAGATAGAAAGTAGCAAAGTGTGAGAGAATAAAGGGGTTCATTTTATTTTTGATGAATTAAAAGGGGTCCATTTATGAAAAAGAAAAGGAAGAAAAAACATTTGTACTCCAAAAAGTTATATGAAAACATAGTCTTAATGAACCTAACCACCACAGCTTCTTCTTCAGCCAGTTACACACAACCACCCGTTTACACACTTAAGTTGTAATGTCAGATCATTCAACAGAGAGACCCACATGTCTTTAGTGCAATAGAATAAAGCAGCAACATCGGATCTAGATTTGAGATCATTTTCCCGACAACTTCAAAAACTCTCTTTGTTACACTATTTATTCATTACTTGACTTTCTCCAACATCAACACGTCCACTGTGTTCTGTTTCAGCTACCGCCTACACTTCTCTCACTCTATATATATATATATATATATTTTATTTTATTTTTTTTAAATCATAAAACTACTGTCAGTTTACTTCCTTCTCACCCAAAAAAATAAAAAATAAAAAATAAAAAACAGTCAGTTTACTTCAAAGCGAGGAATTGAAAACACACAGCTAAGTAAAACACAATTAGCAATTTGTCAAATGCATTACAGTCTCTGTGAGAATCATCAGCAAATCTCTACAGTCTCCACTTTCACGTTCAAATAAAATTAAAAAATAAAAATAAAAATTTGTCTTGAAGTAGGGCTACCTAGTTTTGTCGAGTAATAGACTCAACAACAAAAATAAAATGCACAAGTTCAGCTTAAGCTTGAGCTTGAACCAAGTCTAATGCCAATGTTCAAGCTTGGCTTGTCAAAACGTGCAAAAGCTTCAACTCAATTTGGCTTAGATTGATTCATTAACCAAGTCGAACTCATTCAATATTAAATTTATTATTAAGCCTATTTGGTTTTGAGAGTAATTCCAACTACCAATTAATTAAAGCCTTAATAAGATAGGAGTTTATTTATCAAGTTCATATCAAACTTATTACCAACCCATGAACTAGCCTAGACTTAGCTTGTTTTTGAGCAACATTGTTCATGACCCTATTCATGAACAATTTATTTTGCTTGATTGCACATTGTTTATTAAATAAGTCTAAAACTAAGGCTTGAGCTTGGCTAATTTATAAACAAACAAACATGTACAAACTTTTTATTGAGCCAACTCAAATTATTTATGAACAGCTTGGTTCATTTAGAAATTTTGAGCTAATTATGTTGTATTAATATTTTTCTTCATTTGAAATAAATTCATTTTATATTTCAGATTAAATATTATAAATTTAAATCAGTAACCTAAAAACAATACCCCACTATTAATAAATGCTGAAATAATTTGTTCCACTCATACCACATTGAAATGATGTGTGTGTGTGTGAAGTTCTCTCCTAGAGACTTATACTTGTAAACTAACCATCACACCAATGGTATGCGGTGATGATATTGACTATTTTGACTAATGTGGCATTATGTAGTATGTACACTATAAAATTCAGGAAATGAAATCTTAATCGTAAAATAAAGAGAATCATGTTCTAAGTGATACTAAATATATATTAAAATTATATTTTAAATTTACAAATTGTTGTGTTAGTTTTTAAAAAAAACACAAAAAATAATAAAGAAATTTATTTATTATCCGTTTATAGGATTTTTATAGTAAAATTAATAATAATTTAAAATTTATCTTTTCTAAATTGCTTGGAAAAAAAATTAGAGAAAAGGACATTCTAGTTTTTCATTTTGGACTAAAAGAATGAACTTATTATCCAAAGGCTCTACACTGCAATGCTAGTGGTTAAAAAGAGTTAGGCTATACATACATTATTAACCACTTGAATTGAAAGCTCAAACCTTAGTTCCCCATTTCATTGTTTTATCTAGCACAAAACTTAACTCTCGTCAACAGCTTGTAATTCAACCCACACTTCTTACTCAACGGAGAAAAGTTTAGAGTTTAAATTCTTCTTCTTGTAACAATCAAAATAAAAACTAAACAAAGAAACCTTAAAACTAACAAAAATTAGTAAAAACTGAAGAAAAATAAAACCGTTACAGCTAGAAGTACAACCAAGAAATTAGAAAAGGAGGCATAAAACTTCAAGTGAGGACAGGAAATCAGAGGTGTGATTAAGACATATGAGGAAAAAATACTTGATAGAGATATAACATAGCAATTAAAGGAGAACGATGTACTACTGCAACCATTACCCACCAAAAAGAAAAGTAAGACAATCCCCACAACATTACTACACAATCACATACACTGGTGGCATTTTCTTATTTTTCTTATCCATTTCAACCTCTAGCTTAACCCTTTGCTAGGCACACACATGTCCACTAACTTTCTCAAATCTCAATCGGTGATTTTCAATGGGGAAGTCTCTAGAATGCAAATAGAGGTTGAAAACTGGAAAAGACCATTAATATGAGAGAGAAAGAGATCAGAGAATAGTAATTGCTGAAACGGTGTGCGATGGAGAGAAAAAAAAGGAAAACATGACAAATGTGAATGGGACACACTACAAAAAAATTTGAAGCTTAAATTTTTTGCCCCATTTGCATGCAACCCACGCTTTGGAATCCTCCCCATTGTTGATCACAATCATGATGATGACGATGATCACATGCTACAAACATACAATTCAGTGCAATACAGCCCCTCCTCCATGTTCTCAGATTTTACACTGTTTAGAACTTAAGTGACAAGCAAAGCAAATTGATCTGACAGTACTTCAGGTCAATGATATATTCCAATTTTTCTGATAAAGAGAATTTGGGTTTGAAACTTTGAATCCCTTCCACTAATTATAAGTACTGAACTGACAATTAATACTTCAACCCAACCCAATTGAGTGGTGCATTAATTTTTTTTGGATCTATTTAGCTCCACTCAACTATGCAAACATGTTTAATTAGGCTCTATTACTCAAAGAGATCAAGTTAGAATTGAAGCTTAGTTAATTTCAGCAAAAAATAAAAAGGAAAAAGAATTGTTGAAAAGTAAACTGTAAAGCCTAGTAAGAGTAATAGCTCATCAGTCATCACTAGCAATTAACAATGTACCAATGACACAATAAGTAGGCCAAAAAAAAAAAAAAAAAAAAAAAAAAAAAAAACTCAAACAAAAGAAAAAGGTTTTTTTTTTTTTTAGGGTTTCTTACCTAGGGTGTGCTTGTTGTTGTGCATCCAGACCTTGAGTACTTGCCTTCTCACACCTGTGTCTGCACAGAACTGATCTACCGCAGCTTCATCGTGCTTCTGAATCCTCCACCCTAAGCTCTCCGCAAATTGAAGCATCTTCTCCTTCTGTTCCTGGCTAAACTTTGTTCTAAACCTCTTCTTTGACCCACCACCGCTACTAGTCCCACCACCACCGCCACCACCACCACCACCACTGCTACTAGGGTTTGACATGTCCTCCAAATCTTGACCGCCACCGCCTGAAGCAGCTGGCAAAGCCAAAGGCGGTCTTTGATGATGCTGAGACAACGTGGGGGTCATGTGCAAGTACCCACTATGATGTGGTGGTTGTGGAGATCGATGGTGATGATGATAATAAGGTGTGAATTGTTGCTGATAGTGGTGGTAGACTTCTGATGATGATCGTTGATGATGATGATGATGATCGTTAACTTCCTTGCGGTGGAAGTTACGGTGGCAGTTACAGGCGGCGCATTTCAGCGCGTCGAGCGTACCTTCCTCTCCGGCTGCCAAGAACTCGCCGCAACCGTCCACCGCGTGGCCTCCCATACCCAACGCGTGGTTCTTCAAGCATTCTCTGTATCTGGTCGTCATCATCGTGGTAGCAGAAGAAGTGGTGGGGTGGTTGTTGTTGTTGTTGTTGTTGGGACCCACCAGTACTTTGGGCTTACCACTGGCTGAGTTGGTAACCGGTAATTCGTACGCAGGTGCTGGTGGTGTTGGAATTTCCATGTCTTCTTCTTCTTCATGCTCCTCCTCCTCCACCTCCTCGAATTCCATTTCTTTGTTCTCTATTTCCAATGGATCGAGTTTAAGCTGCTACAGTACTGAGAAAACCCCAAGATTGTGATAGTAATAACTAATAGTAATACCAATAATTGTAACAAAAAAACATAAAGAGGTTGTGTTCTGTGTTTTGTGTTTTGTGTTTGTGTTTTACATAAAATAACTAATAGAAATAATTATGGGATTATTTGTCTAAGCAAAGAAAGAACAGGAAGAGCTAAGGAGGAGATAAGAATAAGAGAGTCAAGCTAGGTTGGGATAGGAGAGTGTGGACATCAATTTTTCCAGCAGGAAAAAAAAGAGGGTATGTCTTTTTACTCCGAGAGGTTTTGTTTTGTTTTGTTTTGTTTTTGTTTTTGTTTTTTATGTTTCTGTTGTGGTTTTTATAGAGATGGGTTTTACGGTTTGAGCTTTGGTTAATTAAGAAGTGTAATTTTGTGTTTATTTATATATGTACTGGGGTTTGGTTTTTTTGTCGTGTTGTAGATGATGCAATCACTGACTCACTGTTATCTACATCTTTCTTTTTCCCCTTTTGTGATCGAATTTTTTTTTCTTTTTTTCCTAGCAGTAAGAATCTTGAAATTACGTGTCAGTAGTAATAATGGAAAACAAATGAGGAGGGAGAGTGTAGCGTGAGCTGTCAAGGAAATGACGTAACACTTTTGAGACTTGGGAGCTTGGAGCAAGAGGGAGGAGACAAATAGAGGGAAGAGTTAATTCATCTTCGTCTTCTTCTTCTTCTTCTTCTTCTTCATTTTGTTTTTTCCTGTTTTTTTACCCCCATAAAGCTGTGTTTGATTCAAAAAAATATATATTTTTCAAGTATTTGTTTGAGTTTTTGAAAATATTTAGAGAAAAAATTGGCTGTATTTTCAAAAATACTATGAAAAACATATTTTTTACTACTTTATTATATTTTCTTGTCTCTCAAACACACACACATCATATAAAAGAAGAGGAATATATTTGGATAAAGCGGTAAATGGCTTATAGAAAATGAAAGTGTAAAATAATTATATGTGGACCACCTTATTTGATTTAATATTGAAAACAATATAGTAATATATGTAAATTAACATTATAGTATGATATATTAATTATAGTATGATATATAATAATGCCTTTTTTTTATAGAAAATTTGAAGTTCTAAACAAATTATAAGGGAAAAATAAAATACATAATTTGTTTTTATTAAACTTGAAGCATGTCCGTGTAAATTCTTCTAATGCGAAGAGGGGATATGAATATTGGTGCCACTACTACAGTCAAGTACTTTTGCATCCCTCTCAAAAACAAACATCCAAAAAAAAAAAAAAAAGGATAGCCCCACCCTTTGAAATACTTTAGCTCCCTCTTCTTTCTTTGTCTATTGCTTCATTCAAACACATTTTTAACACGGTGTTTTGGTTGAAGAAATCAAATACACATCTTGACATTCAAATCTCTATCATGAATGTGATGTAGGGAGATGTAAATGTTTAGCAACGCCATAATATGGTATAATATTCATATCTAATTTGAGAAATTTAAAAAAGAATTTCTAGAATATTATTTTTTATAGGATTTTTAGAATATTATTAAAGCTGTATTTGGTTTATTCTTTGATATCTTATCAAAATTTTATTTTAAAAAAATGATAGAGACTCCTTTTGGCATAGTAAATGCATTCACTCATTTGTCCTAAAAAGTAGTATTCGAACAAACCTTATATTTGACTTTGTATTTAATGAGACGTGCATGATGCATTCATTGTGGTCCTCTAGTGAAATATTTTGGGTGGAGGGCAATGCCTCTTGGTGACCTTCTTCAATTATGGGCACAATAAAAAAAATCTAAAGGGGGAAGGGTCGAAGGGCAATTGTTCCCTTTTACACCACTTGCCCCCTCTTCCTGAAATTGATAATATAACAAGATTTTGAATTTGGAACCGATGCAATAATTAGGGTTATTCACTGTACAATTACTTTAAATCACTCAATTTTTTTTTTAAAAAACTTCAACTTATATACTTTTTTTTTTATTGGTTGAAATTAAAAGTTAACTTTTTACCCTTTGATCTTAACCATTAAAAAATATTATAAAGAAATGAATAGATATGATTATAATTTTCTCTAAATTAGTGAGGTGGAATAGATCGCCCACTTTTGAAATAAATGCATATAAAATGAAATTGGCATTCCAGTATACAACTATTTATTTCATTTTTACAAAAATACTCAAACAAGTAAAGAGATATAAAATCTTCACCAAAAAAAAAAATCATATTCCATTCTCTTCCCCCCCCCCCTCTCAAACAAGTCCAAATCTTCTGTCCCACACTTCCTGCTCCACTATATACTCCACAAATAAAAACATGTCACATGTCCATCTAATTTATTAAATGCTAAATATGATGAGTTATTTATTTATTTTAGGAAATTGAAATAATAGAAGGCATAAATTTAGCATTTAATAAATTAGATGGACATGTGGCATGTTTTTATTTGTGGAGTATAAAGTGGAGTAGGAAGTGTGAGATAGAAGATTTGGACTCCCTCTCAAACAAACAATGATAAATGCGCCGAGTTCAAATCTTCTGTCTCATCAATTGTGCTCCACTTCATGCTCCACCAATAAAATTTGGACAGCTAACCTTTTTCATTAAATGAGATATCTCATTAAATGAGACAACTAGCCTCTCTCATTAAAGTCAGAGTTATCTCATTTAATGGGAGAGGCTAGTTGTCCAAGTTTTATTGGTGGAGCATGAAGTGGAGTACAATTGATGAGACAGAAGATTTGGACTCAAATGCGCCTAGGAATTTGTAAACCTTCCATTATTTGCATCCTATTTATTTTAGAGAAATAGGTCTGGTTAATGGGTGTCTTTAGAGCATTTGTTAATAGATAATTTTTGAAAAGTTTAATATTGCTTTTATAAGAAATATAAAAAATTGTTAAAAAATCAATTACTTTCTTTTCCCATAAAAATTTCTAAAAAAAATACTTCCTAAATTAATGACCTTAGAGCATTCATTAACTTTTCATTTATTTTATTAAATTAAAAAGTGCTTAAACCTCTTCTCTTTTTTTTTTTTTTTTTTTTTTTTTTTTTTTTTTTTTTTTTTTTTTTTTTTGAGAAGTAACAATGCTAGCTTAGTTTATTTTATTGAAAGTCGGTCAAATCAGCCTGAAAAACAGAAAAAACTTATGGTGGAACATCCTTAACCCACACAACAATATCCGAGATATGTGAAGCATATCGAACTAGATTATGAGGTACCTTATTATCTTCTCTCCTTATATGAGAGTAACGTAATTCGGAGAAAAAAAAAAGAAAAAAGAAAAAAGACGTATATCATAAACTAAAAGCACTCAGGATATCCTTTCCATGTTGGCAATTCTCTTATATACTTTCTGAATAACAAGATCATGCCACTTTATTCGTCTCTCTTTTTAATGAACTACTTATTAAAAAATTAATTATAGAAATTGAAACCATTCTTCAAACCAAACTCAAGAAAAGCTTAAAAAAAAAATCATCCAAAAAAATAAAAAAGTAAAGCTAAAAAAGCAGGCAGCGAAGGATTGATGTTTGGGATGACCCCCACAATAGTGGGGCTTGCAATTACTATTTTTATGAGGCAAACTCAAGACAGATGAGGCAGGCTTGCAATTACCATTTAATTACTGTACTAGAAATCTAGAATTGTAGGTGGTTTTTTTTTTACCATATAAAAAATAAAAAGAGTTTGTAAGTGTGGTCGTTGTCTGGCCTCTGGAGTCATATTAACCATACTGATAAATGGTGTGAAATGACCTTCACAATTGTGGAGCTTGTTAATACTCAAACTCACAGACTCGAACTTACATAGTAATAAGCCACGAGTACTTCCTAACAGCCGGTCCGCGGTTGGTGAACTTTTTACGAACCTTGGTTACAACAAAAAATGGACAGGCTCCCTGGCATGGCTTGGAGCTAGGCGATACAGTTAGTGACAAAAATATGAGAGAGCTGCTAAGCTAGGCATGCATGAGAAAACCACACGCTTTTTAGGACACGGATTTTACCTTGGAATAATTAAATTGTTGGCACTATTGGGGAGCTGCCAACGTGCCTTCCATTTCCGACATTATATGTCACGTTTAATTTCTTTGCCTCAAAGTATGAAGTCTTTTAATTTATCATGGTCACTTATTGTGAAGTGATTGATGTTATCTTATCTAAGAGAGCTTTTGCAATACTTTAAAAAAAATTTTAAGTAAAAAGTTAACGGACACAATAAATACATTATTTTATAAACTATTTTTAAACAACTAAGCACTTTTAAGTGTGCTTGTCACTTTACAAATACAAAGTACTCGTGGATAAGGGGGAATAAAGGCTAGAATTTAAATATTCAAAATTGTGTACTTTTAAGTGTAATCGTTACTTCACAAGTACAAAGTACTTGTGAAGTAAGAGAGGATAAATGCTAGAATTCAAGTATTCAGAAAGGAGTTTTACACACATGTTCACTTTGATTAGGTTAGTGTAAAATTCATATTTTGTATATATATATATATATTCTGAAAATGTTTATGGGAAAATTAAAAAGCAACTGATTTTTTTGGACAACTTTTTATATTTTCTATAAAAGTTATATAAAAAATTTCTTAAAATAATCCATTAACAAATGCACCCATTAACTGCCGTGGAATTGGATGAGTTAATTCATAAATTAAACTTCAAATTTCAAACACTATATTTCACTTTATTTACATAGAAACTTTTTTTTTTTTTTTTGGAGGAAATTTACATACAAACTTATGTCCAGACTTAATATGGTATGATCTTAATGTCTCACATAGATTAAGTATAAACTTAATCGTATGTTTATAAGCTCTAGGCACCCTCCTAGTGTCTATAAGCTGGGCACCTTTTTTTTTTTTTTTTTTTATTTTTTTTCTGAAATAAACGATTTTTTTTTTTTTTTGAGGAAATAAACCATTTTTAATTATAATTAAAGTGAAAACTTTTTTTTTAAGGAAGAATTGAGACTTTTTTTTTTTTTTTGGGGAGAAGAATGTAAGCGAAAAGAATTGAGACTTTGACCATATCTACTGTCAGTAAATCGGACCCAATCTTGAAGCCTAAATGTTGGTCTAGCAGCACTTTGGCTGGTTTGAGAGTGCCTGATGAAAACATTTGATTTAACAATAAGTACTACTAAGAACATTGTGGTTTGAGAGTGCCTGATGAAAACATTTGATTTAACAATAAGTACTACTAAGAACATTGTGGAGTATATGTTTTCCAATAATCGAGAGTGGGAAAAAGATAAAAGAGTCCTTGAGTAAGATAAAAGAGTCCTTGACGTCTTTTCCTACAGTATCATGTTTCTCTTTCTCACATCTTTTCTTACCAAACCTCTTATTTATTCATGTTAAAATTAGGCTTCAAATATAAGTAGAAGGACATGAAAGAAACTAGAAAGGATTCATGTTCCGCTCAAAAATAAAAAAAGAACGGATTCATGTAACTGATGCAAGCACTTTGTGAAGCTCATCAGCTAAAATTTCCAGTCATTAATTATTTATGACATCCATTTTTTAAATAGCAAAAATCAAATTTCAAATGATGAATGGTGCCATATGAATGACACAAATACTACATCGAACTCTTGACAAGGGAAAAAATGTGGAAAAAAAATAATTGAAACTAAAATGGCAGCATCCAAATTTTATGACATATTTTTCTAATAATTTATGATAAATTGTCATTTATTTCAAAAACATAAGCGAATAAAAAAGTGGGTGTTACTTATTTGGCATTCTATAATTTTCCATCACATCACATGCATAATTAACTAATAATTAGTTCATCAAAAAAAATTAACTAATAATTAGGGCCAAGCTTCTTCCCTCTAAGTACCAAGTTTATGTTCCATCTAATGTATTAGAGCAGTACCAAAAGCCTTGTAGCTGAATTGACACCTCTTCATACACAAAGTACTCGGGGGTTTAGGGGGAAAAATGTTCGAATTATGGAGTTAGCAGCATGTTGTAATTATCTCTAAAAAAATAATGCATTAAAGCAGTTAATGTAGCACTAGACAAAATCCAAATCCTTTAATTTAGGAGTAGAACTCAAATTACAAAATCCAAAACCTTTAATTTAGGGGTAGAACTCAAATTCATACTAAATTCCTGTGGAGTAAATATTTTATCTTCGATTAATTTTTTTTAGGATCCTGCCTCTAAGTTATTGTAGGGTCAGATTTGGCAGCCCAGGCCTAAGAGGGATGGGTTAAGAGCCCAATGAACCCAAGACAATGAATTTGTAGAGAGTGGGCAAAAGAGTTGAGTTAGGTGTGAATCAAACAGAGATTAATTATATCGTTTGAGGATTCATTGACATAAGATTACATTCATCTTCCTTTACAAATGTCTGTCCGAAGAGGTTTATTATTAAAATGTGAGGTGGTTACAATTCTTGGGACTACAATGAATTTGTCTAAGTCCTCTCTCCTCCTCCTTTTTCGATCCCCATTATCAGAGACCTCTCTTGCTTATATAGCACCCCTTTCTATCATCTCCATTGTCCATTTGTTCGTCATCTAAGCATCCACTTGAGTGCATGTCCCATCAGGTACTCTCTTTGCCCCTCCGTGAGTGGTAGTAGCTGAGATTACACTGTTTAGGGGTCTTCTCCACATTAATGCGGCTAGAAAAGCAGCTGCAGTGCATTTAATGCGGTGATGGCAGCTTTTCCTTAAGATATTTTCTCGTCCTAATCATCCCCAGATACGCTCAGAGCTTATCTTTGTCGTGGGGATTGCCCGAGGGTCCATTCGAGACCTTCTATTCGCTAGCTGGGTTGAGACCATTTACGTCCGAGGAGTGTAATCTCTTCGGACAAAATGTGATCTCTTCGGACGTTACTCTTCTTTTACTTCTGGGTTGGCTGCATTCAAATGAATCTTACCCCGACCCGCTATTACTCTTCGGACGTACAGTATCCCTCGGGACAGGGCCCACAGCCCAATAAGTATGTCTGGGTTTTCATCCCCCACAGTTATAATAGTAGTTAATAGAGTATTAAATATACTAATTAATAGTAGGACTCTAGAGTGGTCTCCCATTGCAGCGCATATATGGAGGAAGCTTAAATGCTACGATTGCTGAATCTCCTAAGCAAAACAGTGCTTAAGAAGAAAGACGATAAAGGTAGTTTCATCCACCTTGAAACTTGAAGAATTGAATTGTACAATACTCCAAAAAACGAAATATAAATTAAAGAGAAGAAAGATCCTTCTTTCAATGGAGAAGAGTAGAGTGAAACTGAGGGGTGGGGTTTAATTAACCTTGGTTATTTGTTAAGGGGAGGGCCGATGGGGATGGGGTTGTAGGAATATCTTATCCTCTTTTAATTCCTCAAAATTGAAGGAATTTGGACACGATGAGATAGTAAGGGTTTCACTTATATTTTTATTTTTATTTTTTTGAAAACAAATATATATATATATATATTAATTTATATTAGTTTTGTCTTTATAATGTTAATTTGTATCTATTTCTTTAAAACAAATAAATATCATAATTATCAATATATATGACCACTTCCCTTTACTCTTATATTTAATTTTTGAAATATAAATTAATGGGATATATATTCCCCTTCCCCTACTTAATTTTTAGAACACTCAAATGAAAGGAAGGGGTAACCATATTGCTTTTCTCTTATCTCTTCTCCTTCTCTCATTACCTTCTACTCTCCTTTCCCTCCAAATTTCCAAATATATTTTCCTTTATGGTTCTTGTAATATATTATTAGGGAAAAGTACATGAAAGGCAATGTGATTTATATATAAATAATAGAAGCCCTAAAATTTTGAATGCCACACTTAACCTCTTATCATATATGTTGTTTTATGTGTAACTTATTAGTTACTTATTTGATGACACGTGTTCATATTTAGAGATATGTTCTCGCATAAAACAATTACATATGGGGTTTCGTGTTTCTATCAAAAGCCCTCATAGGGTTAAATGTTAAATAAGTAATGATGTTCACATAAACTAATACCACATGGGGTTAAATGTAACACTTAAAATCTCAAGAGGTTTCGTATTTTTAGATAAAGCAATATGGGAATTTGTGTATTTCTCTCCTACTATTAATTAGTCTTTAGTTCATGTAATACAAAAATAAAATTTAAAAATAGTTA
Source organism: Quercus suber (assembly GCF_002906115.3). Taxonomy (NCBI): domain Eukaryota; kingdom Viridiplantae; phylum Streptophyta; class Magnoliopsida; order Fagales; family Fagaceae; genus Quercus; species Quercus suber. The sequence continues at coordinate 518,277 of NW_027069660.1, forward strand.
TATGTGCTATATATTTAAATATTTATTAAGAAATAATTTTTTTTAAATTATAGAAAAGGTGCAATGTAATCAAATTATAATCTGTTTAAAATATATTAAACTTGATGATTTAGAAGAGTTTGATTAATGTTATATAACTTAATACTAATAATTTAAAATTGATTTTAACAAATATAAAACAATTTTTTTTTAAAGTTAAATATTTTTTAATATTATAAATATAATGCGAACTATGTCAACATTCAAAAGTAGTTTATGTGACAATATAAGAAAGAGTCATTCATAATTAAACTATATTTATTTAAATTAATTAAATCTTAACATATTTTGGATAAAGCAGCCAAGTACTAAAAATAATTCCAATTAATTAAATTATACGTGATCTTCTTTCAAACAAATTTTAATTAAAATGTGTAATTTTTTTTTTTGGCATTCATTGTTTATATATATTTGCCCATAAGAAAAAAATATCTGCTATTAAACTGTTCTAGGTGATGTTCTCTTGAATCAACTACAATTTAACTTTGTTTAATACTTCATACATTTTAATATTTTTAATGGGAACATTCATAGTTCAAATATCTTTTTTTGAACTATAATAATAGAATTTTTTTTTTATAATTTTCTAATATAACATATATATATATATAAGAAAATATTATGGTTGGAAGTTCAATTTTTTTTTTTTTTTTTTTTTTTAATGATGATATTCCTAAAAATACTCTGGTAATGGGCAGCACCAGGTCCACAGGCGCAGAGTCATTTAACTCCACAAAACCACAATTCCAAGCCCCACACACACAGAAAAGCCTGGTGCCGGTTAGGTAATGCATTTCTGACGCCATGGCCTCACCCCTCCCCCCGTACTTCTATCATTTTCATGTCAGCTGTCGGGAAACCATCTTCGAAAGATAATGCAATAGACATTGTTGGACTCTTTTTCTCTCTCAAGAGTGTTGTGTCCAACACCAACAGACCATTAATTAAGAGAAGGATGGTACTATATATTAGGTGTGAGTGACTGCGACCTTCGTTTTGAGGTAGCCACATGTCCGTAACAATGTCGATATTGATAAAACCACAAGCTACCACTATGTAAGAACGAGGTAAGCAACAATGGGTACGGCTGTGTAGAGGACTTGTCCTTTATTGACAACTAATTAAGGCTTATATTTGTTTCTATTAATATGTTTTTCACAAAAAAGAAATTGGAAATATTGGTAATTTGGTGTCAATTTTTTTTGATAATTTGGTATCAATAACACAGCTCAAGTAGTCATGAATATCACAAATTATGACAAGTTGACAACACATATGCAGGCTAGAATAGGGGCTGAACAAGAACTAGAGTACATTTTGTTTTCAAGTCCGCCTGTGGGACTTAGCTAAGGCTTTGGAGGATGATTATAATGGTGTTTTCTTTAACATGCTATGTACTGAGCTAGATGTAATGTTTTGATTTTAATGAAATCGTCGTTTAACTCAAACAAAAAAAAAAAGACAACACATATGCAATGAGAGAATTCACATAAATATTTCATAATTACACATGAGAATCACATATATTTTACCAATGCATATGCCATGGAAAAAAAATTACAAAGAAAGGCATTGAATTTAGAGAGAGAGAGAGAGAGAGAGAGAGAGAGAGAGAGTCATCAATCCTATAGTTTATAGAGAGAAGAAGTAAGATCGACAATGGTGGACAAAAAAGGCATTGACAATAACATAAGCATTGCCGCATTGGTCAAGAAATGAATGAGAATGAGAAATTGAATCACACAAGAGAGAGATATTGGCAATGGCTAGGTTGTGCGATAGATTGGGCATGTCGGTTGGCTATGTTGTGTTTTTTTGGGGGAAATTGTTTTACTACTTCTTTTGACGGAAATTGTTTCACTAGTATTTTTAGTTGCTCCAACCATTTGAAATTTTTAAAGATGTTTTCCAAAAAGGAAAAAAATTTACGCCAAAATAAACAAGGTTTGAGAATTTTTGAAAATATAATATTTATTAGGGGTGGCAAAATTTGACACGGCTTGCGAACCTGACACGACACGACACGATAATTAAAAATGGGTCCCACGGTACTATTTAACATTTAAAAATTATTTTGCTACAGTATTTTCAGTTTTCAGTTTTCAGTTTCAGCAACAATAAGTTCAATCCAAACACACCCTTTGTCTCATTGTTAGGTTTTGTTCACTAAAGAAAGACGCAACAATTCCTTTATATTTGGACAAAATATAAAAAAAGAGTAAAATTCACTCTTTGTTTTTAGATTTTCAAAATCAGCCCTAGATAAAGTTTTTTTTGAATGTTTGCTAACCTGAATTCATGTCTTGTGTGATGCTTCTGCAAGTCCTTTATGGGGGACTCAATTTATTTTTGAAGTCATATGGCCTTTAAGTATTTAATCTTTTTGTTTTAGTTCTACATGGATGGTAGGATGAACAATGACTGGGACACAAGTGTTTTTTTTTTTTTTTTTTTTTTTAAACAAAAAAAAATTCAATAATTGAGGGAGGTGAGATTTAAATTTTAAACTTTTCCGTTAAAAATATCAATATGTATTAGTTAAACTATAAAACTCTTATCAGATAATGATAAAGTGTTAAGTTAATTGTAAAGAACTTATATATAATTAAAACATCATTTTTTTATTTCTTTAAAAAAAAAAAATTTTTCCCACAATCTCATGACCATGACACAATATTTATTACGTACTAATCATGCCATGCTAATATCAATAATTATTAAAAGAAATTATGAAAAATTGTCCTTAACTTAACTCCTTTTAGTTTTCTAGTATAGATGACCTATTACACGACTCATGCATGAGATAAATGGGTTATTACTTATTAGCCGTAGATATTCAAAAGCCCGAGGTGTACCCTTTGATATTCAATAAATCTTTTTCTTTTAATATTTTTTTAAAGAAAAAGCTTTTGAAGGGATTCAAATTAACAAGAATGTAGGTAAAGTAATATTACTGTTAATAAAATTTGCACCCTCTTTTATCATTATTTTTAAAAAAAACTTAAAAATATAATATCTGATAGAATCGTAATCATATTAATATGAAGAGTTGCCCATCAAAATTTTCACAAAATTTAATGATATTAAACACATTTAACTTTATAAATATTAGGTGTGGCAATTCGTGTTCGCATGTCAGGTTCGTGTCGTGTCAAGTCATGAGTATTTGACTACATAGGTCAACACTAACCCGACATGTTTATTAAACGGGTCAAGATTCCTCAACCCTAACACAACTCATTTATTAAACAGATTAGTTGTGTGACTTGTTTATTAGATTTTATCAAAATGAGGAAAAAATTTTTAAAAAAAAACAACAAATAAATATTTTTAATATAAAATTCAGAATTAACGAGTAGCTGCATCACAAATAATCATTTAAATTTAAAGCATATCTCAATATCACAAATAATCAATCACAATATGTCAAAGAAAATAAATCACAACAACTAATAAGTTTATATACCTAGAGTTTGAAGGGTACATTAGTAAAATATCATTAATTAAACGGGTCGGACGGGTTCTATGTGTTTAACACTAACCCAACCCATTTATTAAATAGGTCAGTCGTGTCAATCTGAATATGACACGAACCCATTAAACCTCAACTCATAACTTGCTAATTTCGTGTCGTGTCGTGTCAGGTTCGCAANCGGTGTGTATCTCTTTGTCTCATTGTTAGGTTTTGTTCACTAAAGAAAGACGCAACAATTCCTTTATATTTGGACAAAATATAAAAAAAGAGTAAAATTCACTCTTTGTTTTTAGATTTTCAAAATCAGCCCTAGATAAAGTTTTTTTTTTGAATGTTTGCTAACCTGAATTCATGTCTTGTGTGATGCTTCTGCAAGTCCTTTATGGGGGACTCAATTTATTTTTGAAGTCATATGGCCTTTAAGTATTTAATCTTTTTGTTTTAGTTCTACATGGATGGTAGGATGAACAATGACTGGGACACAAGTGTTTTTTTTTTTTTTTTTTTTTTTAAACAAAAAAAAATTCAATAATTGAGGGAGGTGAGATTTAAATTTTAAACTTTTCCGTTAAAAATATCAATATGTATTAGTTAAACTATAAAACTCTTATCAGATAATGATAAAGTGTTAAGTTAATTGTAAAGAACTTATATATAATTAAAACATCATTTTTTTATTTCTTTAAAAAAAAAAATCATTTTCCCACGATCTCATGACCATGACACAATATTTATTACGTACTAATCATGCCATGCTAATATCAATAATTATTAAAAGAAATTATGAAAAATTGTCCTTAACTTAACTCCTTTTAGTTTTCTAGTAATAGATGACCTATTACACGACTCATGCATGAGATAAATGGGTTATTACTTATTAGCCGCACGTACACCAGCATTTCTCATTCAAACACCTCCAAGCGACTCATCTCTTTCCACCCAAAAAAGACAGACATGGGCACACGTACTAGTAACACACGTGTTCACTGATGCCTACTCTCTTGCTTTTCCGTTCCATTCATAATAATTCCAAACCCGTTTTAATTATTCAAATTACACTAGATTCTCTTTATTTTTCTCTGGATGTGGGGACTAAGTTTCACTTTCCAAAAAAATAGTCTAGACAGAAATCTTTTAAACTATTCTTTTATTTATTTTTTATTAGATATAAATTTTAAAATTATAATTGTTAGATTACATGTTCTTTATGTGCTTAACACGCATGTTAAATTTTGTTCAAATTGGATATTATTTATTATTCGATCAATAAACTTATTTTTTATGTATAATTTTAGACCACAAAAATTTAAAATTAATTTTCTTTTTAATAACGTAACTATTGATTTTAATTTTATTGAAATTTTTATAAATATGAAAGATATAATAAAAACGTACAATCTAATTATTAGATTTTTAAAATTTTTGATAATTTTTTTTTTTCTTTTTCGGATGGATGAGAGAGAGAGAAAATTAGGGGAAAAGAGACAAGCATGGTGACAAGACGAAGGAAAAGAAGTGGGGAATAGGAAGAGGTCTGACCTTGATTTCCATTTCCTTTGCTTTTTTCTTTTGGCAGCCTTTCTTCATTTCAATTTTTTTTTTTTTTTCCTTTTCTCTATTTGCAAAGATTGCATCCATAATATTATTCTCACTCAGGCACCTTCTGAGCAATGTTGTCACTATTGTAGGCATTTCTTACTTTTCCTGTGCATACTTAGCCTTGGGGCCCATTTTGATTAGGTTCCTACAAGATGTCATCATCAAGATTATGTTTTAACTTCATTTATAAAAGGGCCCTAATTATTTCATTTGTTATAAAGTGATATAGACATCCTAAATTGAACTTTTCTGAGTAATGAAGTTTCTTTAATGTCGGCATCACTATAAACCAGGAATTATTTGGAGTGTCAACTATAAGACTGTTTCAATTAGCATAAGGAATAAAACTCGTTGATCATCTAGGTAAAGTTCTTGCAATTTTCTTCTCAAAAAAAAAAAAAAAAAAGGTTCTTGCAATTTGCTTTGTTTTGTTTTACATGAGGCCTAACTCACTTGAAACTAGGCCCAAAAAGGACATGAAGAACAAACCCATGTTCCAGGAAAATGGGCTTTGTGTAGAAGTGTAAATGGTAATCTTATCTTAGTTTTTCCTTAGCCCAAAAAAGAGAGTACTTTTTCAGTTTTACTGCAGCTTTTATTGGGCTCTTTATATCCACGGCCCATAGATCTTAGTCTAACCCAAGAAATGGAGTAACAGGATCTTGAGAAAGCTCAATTGTTTGGTCCAACTTAAATAAGGTCAGAAGACTCAGAACCATAAACAGCCATACCTTCAGTGCTATTTGCAGCTCATCCCATTGTTTTTTTTTTCTTACTACTTAGCATACTTTCAATCGATGTCATACTTCTTATTAATTCCTAGTTACTATAGCTCTCGATAATAGGTCCTCCTCCTCCCCCAATTTTCAAGTAATATCAATTAATCATTGGTATGTGTGTATTAGCTCAAATGGAATATGGTTTTTGAAAATCTAGGATCAAATTATTCAAATCTAATTGTGTTTTTTTTCTAAAGCTAGTGATTATAGACAACTAAAACGTACGTGCTTAAGGTTGGGTATGCCCTCGAAATCTAGAATCCTAGATAGTTATGTTGCTTTGAAATTTCATAACTTCTTCCTTGGTAAAGGAAGGAGTAATATAGGTAATAAGTTATCAATTATGTTCAAGTGACCACTGTGGGAGGGAGGTTTCATGAGATCATCTCATGAGATACCAATGCTTTCTTTGAAATGAAATATTTTAGTACCTATAAATTCAACCGTACCATTTAACTTGACAAAAGAAGGAAGTAAAAACGTTGCATGAATTTTCTTTGTTCTCTTCATTTCCGTCTCCATCTTATATGTGTGTAAGTTTATAACTACTGAAATGAGGGGAGTCCCTTCTTATTCACATGTTAGGGCCCTTTTACCCAAATTATATATAAAAATAGTGAATGAGAAAGATGTGTGATTTGAATCACATATACGAGACACCATAAAAAATGTCATTATCATTGAGCTATCACTTTAATCTCATATATTAAATTTTCATGATTAAACTATAACACAAATTTGATTATTCCTTTCTCTATAAAATTTTGGCATGAGAATCATTTATAAAATAAAATAAAATAAAATAAAATAAAAAACACTATTGGCATACGAGGAAAAACGTTTTTGAATTGACAAGAGGTGGACCAAGCCAGACGTCAATAGTAACGGCCCAAAACGAAATTTTGTTTTATTGGGCTTTCTTACACAGCGTAACCCCAGTGAGAGAGAATACCATTCTGGAGAAGAATAATATAAAAGAAAACCTCAATGGATCATATATATTTTCGGGAAAAAAAAAAAACACACACGCACACACACACACAAGCACGGCAAATTGACTTCGAATCCAGTACAACTTTAACGCTGAGTTCTCTTTTCTGCAGGAAAACGCATTATCTATTTCATGCTATTATTGTATTGCCTATATTTCAAATTGTAAAATTGATGTAAAACATCTCAAGGAACTCTGTGCAATTGGCAATCAGTGACTTTTTCTCTCTAACGAGCTAGTGGTTGTTATTACAGGCCCTTTTGGCTGGATCTTATATAAATTTAATTGTATACATAAAGGAAGCACGGACACTCGGAACAAGTGGCGTACTGTGTCATACCTACTATGTTATGTTATAAGTTTTCAAAATTACTTGTATCATGCAGTACCTGCATTTGCGTCTATGTCTACACCCATGCTTTCTAAATATATATATATATATATATGTATGTATACACTCTTTTTTCATTTCCTAGTATGCGATTGCGATGCACAAACCGGTTCAATAACGTTGCTGAAATCTTAAAATTGTCATGTGAATTAGCCACGTTTCATGAGTCTGACAATGCCGGTATATTTGACTTTTATACGGTGGGCTCCAAATTCCAATGTGATTCATATTATGTGAGACATGGGAACATGAACTGATAAAAAAAAAAAAAAAAAAAAAAAAAAAAAAAAAAAAAAAAAAAAAAAAAAAAAAAAAAAAAAGAAGTAAAATATCATTTTCGTCTCTAAACTATCACAAAAGTTCGTTTTTCGTCCTTAAACTTTTAAAAGTTCATTTTTCGTCCCTAAACTATCACAAAAGTTTGTTTTTCGTCCTTAAACTTTTCCAAACATATTAATTTTCGTCCTTCCGTTTAACGGAATGCTGACGTGACTTTGACAAAGCACTGATGTGGGAGGGACGAAAATCAATACATTTAGAAAAGTTTAAGGATGAAAATAGAACTTTTGAAAGTTTAGGGACGAAAAACGAACTTTTGTGATAGTTTAGAGGCAAAAAACGAACTTTTGAAAGTTTAGGGACGAAAAACGAACTTTTGTAATAGTTTAAGGACGAAAATGATATTTTACCAAAAAAAAAAAAAAAAAAGACCGTAAAAATCTCAAATGTCAATCATATTTCTGGACTGTGGTGCTTCTATTTCACAGAAGCAGCCAAGTTACATTAATTGATAGAATAAAGAACTTGGCAGCCAAGCAATGCATATGTGATAGAAATTCACCTTATTAGATAAAGTTATTAATGGTGTGGGACACCAAAGTGGAGATGGTCCATGCATTGGTTGCCACATGCAAACTAAAAGCATTCAATGCCTTCAAGACTTCTTTTTTTGTTTGTTTGTTTGTTTGTATGCCTTCAAGGCTTCAATACTATATCCTTCGATATATTTGCGTAAGCCAATAGTCTTTTTGGTTCGATCATCAGTGCTACTTTTATCCTCGAAACTTCCACTGCTGAAAGGGGAAAACGTTAAAGTACATAGTGCTGCGATCAAAATATTTTTACTGAATTTTTATAATAAATTATAAATAGAAAGTTGTTATTTGTTTTGATTTAAATATATTGTTAAAATTATCTTTTAAAGTTTAAACTACTAACAATAACCAATAACAATTTATCATTTAAATTTTTTTGTGAAAATATAATGATTATACATAGAGATGATAATTTTTTCCCGCCCCGCTTAACCCGCCCCTCCCTCGTGAGTTTTCCCCACCCCGCAAAGGTGGTGGGCTGGGAATGAGGCAAGATTTTAGCCCCGCACCACGGGGCTGGGCGAGGATGGATTTAAACTAAGAGTGTGCGCAATTCGGTCGGCTCGGTTTTTTTTCAAATTTGTTACCGAACTGATAGGGAATGGTTTTGTAATAATTAAAACCGATGCATACCAATTAGGGTCGGTTTTCCGACCTATAGCAGTGCGGTTTGTTCGGCTCGGTTTAGTCGGTTTGATTTGAAACATTAACAATCTATTTTTGTTTTTTTTTATTAATAAAAAAAAATCTGTTCACCCAAACAATTATTTTTTTTTCCTTAAAATAAATAATTTTATTGAAAAATGGTCGGATCCAGTTCCAAAAAAGAGGCCCAAATAGTGGAAGCAAAGCATAGATAGTAAACAATATATCTATTCTAATCTGAACAGCATGAAGGAATACCATTCTGTTTTATTAATGCTGTACCGCTATATGAGTTAGGTAGGCCCACCCATTTGGCAACGAGCTCACAACAGCATAATAACAATTAACTCGTATAAAAAAATAAAAAATAACAATTAACAAGGCCCATTCATTTTGACCGTACACAATTTTGGAGTATTCAATTTAAAGTTTTATATAAAAATCAAACAGCCAACCTTAATCAAACTCAATCACGAAAACATTCATGCTTTCCCAAACAGCCAAACTTAATCATTCATGCTTTCCCAAACAAAAAACAAATAAAAAGGAAAACAAAACTGAAACACTCGCAATCACAAAGACAAATACAGACACAAACACAAGCTCTCACAAATAAATCAAAATCATAAACTTCACTTCTCTCACAAGCCTAAAACCCATTGTACCGTATCATTCATGCTTAAGATTTTCCATGCTTAAGAATCATTCATGTAGAGGCTTACTGTTGGTTTGCCGCTCAGGCGAGCGTCAGGCGAGAGGCGAGAGGCGAGAGAGAGAGTTAAAGGATAGAGGCATAGAGTAGACAAAAGAATGAATTTATACAGTTGAGAATCTGAAGACCTAAAACAAAACACACTGTTTTGCTTCTTTTTTTTTTTTCTTTTTTTTTTTTAATAACATCCATACGACGTTGTTTTATTAACAAAAATTACAATCAGAACCTGTGAAACGACGCTGTATCCAAACCGGGGGAGAAAAACGAATAGTCTGGGCCTGGTATCGATTCGGTTCGGTGTAGATTGGGTGTGGTATCATTTGATCCGATGACTTCACCGCACTGGTGTCGAATCGTGCTTCGCCCTCCGAATGCCGGCCTTGGCTCAATCGATCGGCGCTGGTGTCAGGACTTGAGATGGTGTCGTCGGCGTCAGTCAGTTGGGTCTGCTCCGGTAACGATTTGCTCGCCCCTAATTTAAACTTTTTAGACCCACCCTGCCCCGCCCCACCTCGTCCCCGCTCCACCCTGCATTGCTAAAAGTTATAATTGTAAATTTTTCATATTCTAAAACTCTACTATTTAAACAAACATATTAGTATTAGCTTATTTTATTCTACCCAATGTGGTTCTTTGCCTTTATTTTGTTATGTGTTATACTATGAGTTTTTTTTTTTTTTTTTTTTTTTTTTTTTTTTTTTTTTAATGATTGTCTTGTTAAACACTTAGATATAGAGATGACAATTTTGTTCCACCTTGCTTAACTTGCCCCTCCCCCACTTCACCCCGCGTGTGTTTTCCCCGCCCCGCAAAGGTGATGGGGCGAGGATAGAGCAAGATTTTAGCCCCGCACCACGGGGTGGGGCGAGGCGGGGATGGGTTTAGACTTTTTAGACCCACCCCACCTCGCCCAAGTTGCTAAGGGTTATAATTGTAAATTTTTCATACCCTAAAACCCTACTATTTAAATAACATATCAATATTAGCTTTTTTTTTTCTACCCAATGCGCTTCTTTATCTTTATTTTGTTATGTGTTATACTATGAGGTTTTTTTTTTTTTTTTTTTTTTTTTTTTTTTTGTGATTGTCTTATTAAACGCTTGGATATATTATTCAGTTTTTTCTAAAAATTGATTTAATTTGATGGGATAAATTTAGTTGTAATTTCAAGTATATTTTTATTAATGAAATAGGTTTCATTAAAAAAATTGTACTAATTGTAGGGCAAATTAACAAAAAGTTGAGTTTTATGGGGTGGGGTGGGGCTTCACGGGGCCCCAAGGGGCAAGGATGAGGTGAGAAAGTTTTCCCCATCATGCGAGGCGGGGCGAAAATGGGGCAAGGCAAAACCATGCAAGGCGGGGACGAAGATCCCATTCTTCCCATTACCATCCCTACTTAGATATATTATTCAATTTTTTCTAAAAATTTATTTGATTTGATGAGATAAATTTAGTTGTAATTTCAAATATATTTTTATTAATGAAATAGGTTCATTAAAAAAAATTGTACTAGTTGTAAGGCAAATTAACAAAAAATAGAATTTTACGGGATGGGGCGGGGCTTCGCGAGGCCCCAAGGGGCGAGGATGGAGTGAGAAAGTTTTTCCTGTCATGTGAGGCGGGGTGGGGATTGGGCAAGACAAAACCATGCAGGGCGGGAACGAAGACCTCATCCTTTGGCCTCGCCCCACCCCATTGCCATCCCTAATTATACATTTCTCTATAATCAAATGCATCAGCATGTTGTCATTCTATTATTCAAGAATACTATAAAATTTCAAAAATGTTTATTCCAATTTGTTGGTATTCTAAATTAAACAAAATTTAGGTATAGTATCTTAGATGCGGTTTCTTAAGTTCTTCTCTTAAAATACAGATATGTGTCTCTTTTTTCATGGGAGGAAAGTACATTTTTAGTTAAGTAACAACATGGCTAAATTTTAAGAAATGAACCTAATTAGGAACAATATCTAAATACTGTATCTAATTTTTGCTCTTCTAAATATGTAGGCCATTACAAACGCTAAAATGTAAGGAAATATTAATGAATACTCTAAAAGCATTGATTTATGAAATATTTTTAGAAACTTTTTATAGGGAAAAAAAAAATAGCAATTGACTTTTTGATAATTTTTTATATTTCTCATTAAAGTGATTTTAAAACTTTTCTAAAATTTTTTAATAACAAATACCTTAAGACCATCCATTAACATAGCCCATAAAGTAATTTTAAAACTTTTTATATTTCCCATCAGCTTTGAGTCCGAGCTCGTTTGCTCAAAGGATTATGATATATGTAAGTGGTGGGATTTGTAGAGTCCAAAGCAAATAGAAATCAACAATAAAAACATAAAATCCCCACCTCCCAAAGAACAAATCACTTAGCAATTTCTTGAAGCCACAAAGTCATATGCCATTCCATGAAATCATGTAACCTACAGTTACACTTAACTTGTGCAAGATTTAGAAAGAGCAATGACAAACGAGTGAAGTACATATAACAACCCAAAGCAGTTTCTTAAGTCCATAATCATCAATATCTGTTCAATGAGTAAGGCTTTTTTACAGATGTACCTCACTGACAAACAATATCTATAAGACATAATTTTAAATTTAAAAAAAAAAAAAACATTAAATATCCTGCAATTCAACAAATTAATGCTGTAATCAACCATTGTAGTGAGGACAGTTATCCATTTAACCTAACAGAAGCCAAACAAATAAAAACTGCCACAAATTGGGAACTAATTTTCTCACCTACTAATATTATGGTTGGCTCATTAGAGAGTAGTGAATTACCACTATTCAATTCAACCCCTGCCCCCGACGTTCTATCGGTGGAATATGTTGAATTATGTATTTTAAATTTATGGCACAAGACCCTCAGTAGTGTTGTAACACCAATTTAATGCATGTTATGATTTATGGGCCAAAATAATCGTTATTAGTAAGTATAAAGTAGGGAATGCGAATGACAAAAGTGGCAGAAGTTCACAAGTTATATTTTTGTTTTGTCATATTAATATATTCAAAAATATACATGACATAGAAATTCTACCTTCTGAATGGTTGCTCTATTCTTAATAAGGTTATATATAAAAGTAACATTGTCACATTCATTGGTAACTTAATATAAAGACTAGAGTTGGATCAAAAAAGCGAACGTTTGAATAAAGGCAGGGACGGTCCTATCATGGGTTCAATTTTTGATTACCACAGGCCAAGCATCTGCTTATCGCCCTTATAGCTATCATAACAGTTATTCGGGAGCTTTGATGTAGAGTTGGTCATCCATTGTTAGCCACCCAACACAACTCATGTAAATCATAAAAAGAAGAGATTGTGAAAGCTATTGACATGTTAAAACCTCATATTTGAATTAATCACTCCCTACCAACCCGTAGACAAATTAATGGCAATTTAACCTCTCTTCGTTTGAAAAACTTTAGGGGCATCGCTTGTTCCAAAATCTTAATCAACAAAACATTGAATTCCTTGCTATAAAAAAAAAAACATTGAATTCCTTAAGATTGTACTGAAAAAGTCAGATTCCAAATGTAAGACAATGGTTGGGAGGGGTAGATATAAACAAGGTCATAAGACAATACTTATTTTACCCTTTAACTTAGTTATCGAAGCGGCTCCAATCACCCTCAACCAAACACACCCACCCCCCCCCCCCCCCCCGCGCAGGACTACTCTTGACAATCCTTTAAGATGTAGGACAACAAAGCAATGGGAATTTTGCTTCGAGTGATGCTTTAGAGCATTCTCGAGTCCCCAGTGAGTTTGAAGTAGCTTCGGTTTGCCCATTATCCATCCCTTACACTTCTGTTACGTTAAGGAGTAATCTACTGTTTTAGAGAGAAAAAATGAAATTTTCACATTAAATTGTAATAAGATCAATACGATAGTGTTTATATCAAAGTTATTGGCAAATTCTACAATGTTACATAATATAATAGTAACACATATTTCATTTTATTCCTCCCAAAATTGTGGTGTGCCTTTGTGTTAGAACTCTTTCCCTCTGCCTTGGGTGTGTGTTTGTTTCTCAAAATAATAATAATAATAATCATTGAAAAATAACTCTATGGTAGATAAATATTCCTAAAAACATTAAATATACCATAAATAAAACCTATATGACAGATAACGAACTCAAACACAGAAATGCTGGGTTGGTCACTTGTATGGTGGTTATGTTGCCTCTTAAACTCACGGGTGAAGCACTGCACTCTGCACTTCAGTGCATGTCCTACCATGGTAGCCAGCTACCATAAATGTTGAGCGATCACTTATCAAAGCCAACATTCGTAACCAAAGATTGTTTCTTATCAAAACGAAGTACAAATAACATATCTATCACATTTGGGAGCTTCTACTTCCCATGTTGCCTATAAGGATAAAACTGAACAATGACAATAGTCACAAACCTTACAATACTATTGTTGTGAACAATAGCTGTATGCCTGTAACTAGGCACGAAATCTTGTGAAATGTACATAGGCGTATGGCTAAATTGCATTTCAGAAGAGACGAAGCCATGAAATTATTAACACAATTATTTTTAGATTTCTCCTTATTAGAGCATTCCTATCAAACATCTCAAAAGCTAAAAATGCTATCTTTTAGTATCTCATTCCAAAAAAACACATTACAACAAAGGTATTATTGTTAAATTAGAAGCTGAGCTACAATGGACTGCCATCTATGATAGTCCATTGTAGCTCAAATCTTATAAAAATAATAATTTTTTAATACATTTTCAATTAAAATATTTCTTCTCTCTCTCTCTCTCTCTCTCTCTCTCTCTCTCTCTCTCTCATCTTCTTCTCTCTTTCACCAGTTTCTCTCTCCTCTATCTTTTTTTCTTTCTCTCTCACTAGTTCTCTCTATTTCTTCCTCTCTCCAACCCTCTCGCCCTTGCCCTCTCTTGCTTGTCCCTCTCTCTCTCATCAATTTCCCATGGGTGCGAGTCACAGTGCTTCGACGGTCACTATGAGTCACTTGGTCATGATGGATCTGGGTCGTGGGTCACAATTTGGTTGTGGATCGGATTTGGTGGTGGGTGAAACTTTGTGATGGCTGAATTTTGTGTTTGTGATGGTGGCTGTTTTGTGATTTGGTGGCTGGGTTTTTGTTTTGTGATTGGTGATTTGTAATGGATGGGTTTTGGTGGTTGTTTTGTAATTGGTGATTTATTATGACTGGGTTTTGTAATTTGGTGGTTGTTTGGTAGTGGTGGTAGCTAGTGGTGGGTTGATTTTGGGTTGGGGTTTATGATGGTGGTAGGTGGGTGGGTGACGGTGGTTGGAAGTGACTGTGGGTTTGCTGGATTGGGTTTGTTGTGTGTTGGGTTGGCTGGTGGTGACTATGGGTTTACAGTGGTTTGTTTTTGTTTGTAATTTTGGTGGTTGGGAGTTGGGTGGTGGTGGCAGCGGCTATGGCTGTGGGTGGTGGTGGCTATGGCTGTGGCCGTGGGTTTGTGGGTAGTGGAAGAGATAAGATTGAGAATAAAAAATGAAAAAAATAATAATTTAATGAAGTGGTAAAAAATATAATAAAACCTTTGATGTTAGATGTATTGTAACATTGTTGTTAAAACAAATAAAGTAAGTTTTTGTGATGTCAAATGCTAAATTTTTTGAGATCTTTGATGAGAATGATCTTAGAGCCGAATATACTTGAACCCCTTTCAATTTCATATCACCTGGTAAAAAATTAAGACAAACGTTAAGAACTTACAAAAATCCATGTAAACTACACTTAAATTGGTGCAACAATTATGAACAACAACAACAAAAAGTAACTCAAAATAAAATTTATGAAAAGAAAGGTTGGATCAACCTCGCCTATAAGACATGAAGAAATTGTAGGACAGCGACATTGAGACAACCTTACTCAGTGTTTAAAACAATTGACACACTTTGTATTGATTTGACCCTTAAATTACCAAAGTTTGAAATGAAATGAAATTACCAAAGTTTGAACTTGCTAATTCAGAAATCCAAATGCATTAAATTGAAACCAACGGTTTTTCAAACATTTCCTTTTCAGACTTCTCGTCCAAGCTAATCACCATCTTGGACATATCAAATCCTGTTGTTGAATTCGATTTCCCTTCAAATTCAACCACATACCCTTTATTATGGTAGTGTACCAAACGTGGACTATGTAACACTCCCATAGACCTCGACTTGCTTAACCTCACCGTTGGCATTTTCACTGCCACCCCAGGCTTCCTCCTAGCTAACAAAGATCGAGTGGGTCCCACATTCGAATCCGACCCCACTTTTATTTCGCTAAAATGACCGACAGATCTCGATCTAACCATTCGATCACCGATGGTTTCATTCATGGTAAAGATTGGATCTAGTACTTCAGCATATTGTGCTCGTTGCAATGACAACATGTGTCTATTTTGAGCCACGTGTCTCCGTCGCAACAAAATCCCTTCGTAGATCCCTTCATTTCCATACTCTGCACTCGGAACACTGGATACTTTCCTATTCCTCCTACTTCCAAGTTTCGTATTCGCATTAACATTAACATTATCAACCTCTTCACTACGATCATATGCTTCCCACCTCATCAACGGCTGAGATTCCTCCACGCGCCCCACCCGCCGTTTCAGGTTATTCCAAATCGGCGGCGCGTGAGCTTTTTTGGCGACGAGTTTCAAACACTCCACCACTTCACTCATCGCCGGACGCTTCTCCGCCGTCGATCTAACGCATCGCGCGGCCAGAACCGCCATGTTTTTAATCACCACCGGATTTGGCGGAGATCCGACCCGAACGTCACAAATTCCGGCGAAATCTCCTCGCTTAATCAACGGAACCGCCCAATCCACCACCGACGGCGGGCTGTAATTCACATCAATCGCGTGCCTCCCGCTGATGATCTCCAAGAGCAAGATCCCGAAGCTGAAAACATCGCTCTTCGAACTCAGATCCGACGGAGCGAGATAATTCGGATCCAAATACCCTAACGTACCCGCCGGAGGCGTACACTTCACCCGCACGTCCTCCACGTGTCCCCTCAAGGCCAAACCGAAATCCCCGAGCCTCGCGTTCCCTTTCTCGTCGATCAACACGTTCGACGACTTGATATCTCGGTGAATAACCGGCGGATTCGCCGAGTGAAGTACTTGAACCGCTTTCGCTATTTGAACCGCGAACCTGACTCGACGGGTCCACCCGGGTGGCCTCGAAGTAGAACTTGAATGCAATATCTCATATAACGAACCGTTAGGCATGTACTCAACGACAATGAGTCTGTTGTCGTTTAGCGAGTCAGAAGAAAAGCCCAATAGATTCACAAGCCGAGGGTGTTGCACTCTGGATAGAATCTCAATCTCGTTCTCTGCTGGGCTTGTACAGTTATTACAGTTGGTACAGTTACTACTCTGTTGGTTTTGCAATCTTCTATTCGTTGTCGTTGATGAGTTATGTAGCTTTGTTTTTTTAACGGCGGCGATGAGTTTCCCATCGTCGAGTACGGCCTTGTAGACACTGCCGTGACTGCCTTTGCCTAAGAAAAACTCGGCGGAGAAACCGTTTGTTGCGGCGACAAGTTCGTTGTAATAAAACTCTCTGATTTTTCTGTTGTTGCTGTTGTTGTTATTATTGGTTTTGTACTTCTGGGTTTTTGGTTTTCTTCTGTTTTTGCTGAGATCCCAATTGTGGGGATCGCATGTGGCTATTGCTGACTCTGCATTGCATGAGAAATATCCCATAATTGAAAGAGCTTTGGGGTTTGATTTTTTTTTTTTTTTTTTCTCAGGTGGGTTCTGTGAGAGATAAAGAGTGAGGCTTTGAAATTGAAATGAGATTTGATGAGAGAATAAAGAGAAGGTGGTGGAAAATCAAAAGGGTTTGAGAGGCAAAAGCCATTACTTTCAAAGGTAGGAGTGGGGGGTTACGGTGTCTATAACTAAAGTCTTATCTATGTGATTTTTACAGCTATGACAGAGATTAGAGAAATGTGAAATCAATCAAAGTTTTTGAATATTTTTTTTGAAATGCGAATGTGTGTGTGAGAATATTTTATTGGTTTTTACATGCAAACGCGTGCAACTTTGTAGTGGGAATTTCTCTTTCTTGGGTATGGGTAAGTCTAAAGAGGTGGGGTCCATGCATTTTGACATTGACAGTGTTTTATATTTCAAGGAAAAAAAAAAAAAAAAAAAAACATTGACAGTGTTACTTTAACTTTTTCTTTTTCTTTATCATCCTCATCTCATTTTATTATTAAAAGTTTCCAGTCAGATATTTCAAGCATGAAAATTAAGAATGGAACAATGATTAAATGGATCATTAAAGTCATTGACAAATGCTTATTTTGACCTCTTCTTTTTTTTAGTGAGTTTTTGGCTAATTAACTGCTATGCACTAGAGACAAATACTAGCTTAGCATCTTTTTATTTTGTTGGGTTTCCATGAATGCTCCCAATTTTGTTTGATACCATTAGTGCAGATTAGTTTGGACTTCGGAGTTTGCTGTGAGACTAGGGACCGCAAAGGGGATAATTGTTGGAAATGACAAGACGTACTTGGATGATTATCTTCTTCTTTTTTTTAGGAAAAGGTAAATAGATGATTATCTTCTTGTGAATGATCGGTGACACAATTTTGGTGTAAGTAATCAATTTGTTTGCTTGTGTCACGTGAGCAAACGGTCTGCGGTTAGACTGTGAATCTGGGATATTGGCCTATTGGAGGGGAAAGTCGAGAAGATTGATTAACCATGAAGTCAATGTTCTAAGTAAAAGTTTAAACATTTAATTTAAGGCATGGGAATCCCAGATAACAACTGAAGAAAACGCCCTCTAAAAAAAAACTGAAGAAAGCATATTTTAAAAAACATTAGATCATTTATATAAAGGTTACTAAAAAAAAATACTTATTTTACTGTTTAAAAAGTTATTTTTATTTATTTTAATAATCTATTTTACAATTCATACTACATTTCAATTTTTATTTTTTACATACAACTAATACTATTCATTTATTTATTCATTTCTCTCTCTCATCCTTCCGGACTCTTTTTCTCTCTTCCTCTCCCCATGAGTTCCACAACTAAACCAAACCTGTCATGACCCATACCCACGCATGCCAATCTCCAATGCTTGGGCCGAGGTTGGCCATGCCAAATCGACTTCCTAGGCAAAGTTGGCCACGCTACATCCACAACCTGGACCAAGTTGGCCACGTCGACTCCACCATTTAGGCTGAGCTAGCCACACTGATCTCTATTGCTTGGGCCGAGTTGACCATGGTAGGAGGTGGATGGTTTTGAGAGAAGAGAGGGATGAAAGAGATAAAAGAGAAAGAAGGTGAAGATTGTGAGAGAGGAGAGAAGACAATGTGCCGGTTTGGATAGCTAGTAAAGTTGCATTGCGTTTCACTTGTTGCGTTTTCTCCCTTTTTTTTTTTTTTTTTTTTTTTTGTTTTGGCCGGCTTTGTTGACTTTGGAACTTTGGGGGACAAAATTCACTGTGCGTGCACTGTTCACGCACTGTTCATGCAATATTTAATATTAAAAGTGGGTCTCATAACACTATTCACACATTTAAAAATTATTTTGCTACAGTGTTTTCAACAACAATCAGTTTTTATCAACTTTCAACAACAATAAGTGCTATCCAAACGGACCCAATGTTGAGGTGAGAGAGGTTAACGAAGTTCAGCGAGAGGAGAGAGAAGAGTTAAAGTTAGAATAAAATATTAGTTTTTAATTTTACAAACTTACTACAGTAATTTTATATTTAAGTGTGTAAAGGTGTAAAAAACAAATGCTCTTAGAAGGAAATGAGTAAATTTGGGAGCTTCACAATTACTTGTGTGGTGGATAGTCTTCGTTAAACATAGATGAGTAGATGACCATTAATATAACACTTTATAGTAATAAATAAGTTGTTTATAGACCATGTGAAAATAAATTCTACTTGTTTTAATTAATGAATAAAGTTATGGCTGTCTCTAATTTTTATGTGAAGAAAGAGTGAGTAAAATCTTTTTTTTTTTTTTTTTTGGATAATTACATTTTATCCATCTGTGGTTTGCCTCTAATTTGACTTGCCTACCCGTGGTTTCAATTTTGACACTTTACCCACCTATGATTTCCTCCGTTACTGGTCCATAACCCACCTCTCCTTCAGCCGTTACTCTAACACATAAATGTCAAAAACAAAAGCTCAAATAGATCAAAAGACTTCTCACATGAAGAACATACACAAACATGAAGAACATACACCTAGAAAACTAATACAAATTAAATCAAGCAATACCATCAAAGTATAAATCACAGATATATCAAAATACAACCCAAAAACCCAAGTCAAAATTGCAAACATCAACACACCCACACATTCAAACCCAAGGATCCATTAGTAACCATGCCTCAAATCCCATTTTTCAAACCCTAACAACCAAAAGAAACCCAATCCCTAAATCAAATAAATGGAGCAAAGCAACTGTGATGTCCATCTCCTCTGCTCTCATCACCCGAATGTGCCACATTCATGAACGCTCTGTCCCTAAATCACATTTCCTACTTCAAAGACATCAAAAGAGAAATGGAGAAGAAAACTCTGGCAAGTGTATGCTCAGTCAGTGTCAACGGCACCCTAAAATGGCTTTATGAGCTCAATTACTTATTGGCCGAGTGCCGAATTTTTGCACTAAAAAAGAGCAAGCGGCGAAACAATAAATTGTTACAGTTCATCGCTCTTCTTCTGGACCAAATATTTTTTAGGAAAATGAGGAAGTGATTGAACACATCAATGCTGGGTTTGGAAAATTTTTACTAAAGACAGGAAATGAAGATAAAACGGTCAAAATTGATTACAAAAATTTCATCACAGTTCAAGATATGAGTCGAATTGATATTGGTGTTACTGAGGTTGGAGATCGGTTTGTGTGCTTAGATTGTTGTTTTTTATTTGCTAACTTGTCATGGTTCAATTTGGGTTTAAAGGGTTGGTTAGGTCTTCATTTTCATAGCTAGGTTTTTCATGGTGTTTCATGGCTGGGTTTTTCATGGTGCTTTCTTGGCTGGGTTTCTTTTCTATCTGAGTTCTTTTCTTTATTTTTGTGCTTGTTTCCATGTGCTTGGCTTCATTTGGATTTTTTTTTTTTTTTTTTTTAGTCTTTATTTGGAAAGAAAATCTTGATTTTCTTGGGAAAACTTTGAATACCCAGAAAATAGATCAAAACAAAAATCCTAGATGCTACAATGCAATTTGAAGTGTTGCAGTCTGCTTTGTTTTTGTAGATTTACTGCCTTGGATCTAGGATCTTAGTTTGGTGAGCAAGTTGGATGGGAGTGAGTTTTGGGAGTGAAGAGTGTTTTGATCTGTTTGGGTTTTTGTTTTTGAGTCTTTGACATATCATGTGTTAGAGTAATGGCTGAAGGAGATGTGGGTTACGAATCAGTAACGGAAGAAATCATAAGTGGATAAAGTGTCAAAATTAAAACCACGAGTAGGCAAGTCAAATTAGAGGCAAACCACAAGTGAGTAAAGTGTAATTGTCCATTTTTTTTTAATGTTTTTCTTTTTATCTAATAAAGAACATTTTGTCTATTAATCACACAATATACCACAATCATTTCTCAGCTCTTAAATCTCAATCTTTCATGAACCAACCAAAAAAAAAAGCTGTAATGATTATGCATGAAAAGAACAAAAGAATATCTAATGAGTGCAAAAATTTCTTATCTAGTTAACACTTTTCTCTATTTTAAACGAATGCTTTGGGCCGGGACTTATTCATAAATTTAGATTATATAATTACATCCTTTTAGGCTAACAAGTTGAGTGCCTTACTAAAAGAAGGGAAAAGGGAAAGAGAGTAAAATATTATGTTGCCGACCGTAAAAATATATGGAATTCGAGGTTGAATAGGAAGAACTAATCCAATAATTGATGATAAATTAGTAATTACATGACTTTCAACTCTCAAGTCAGTAATCTTTTCTCAAAAGTGTTTTGTATTGGTAATTAATTCATATCTCAACGTGGTCATTGAATTTTGAATTTATACAAGTTAACGTACACATGTTACTTCTTAATTACACTAATTATCTTAGTTGTGGATTAAAATGGGTGTTATTAGAGACATCAGGAATGAAGTTGAAGGAATTACTTTGATCATAGTGAGAATCTCGACCTTAGGTAATTTTTTTTTTTTTCCCAATAAATGTAGCTCCAACGTTTTCAACGACGTATTTCCTCTTTTTCAAGAACAATTTATTGACTATGGTTATACTTGTCCAACAAGCTTAATCAGTCAATAAATTCATCATCATTCATCCTAACAAAACTGTTTAATTAGTCGATTCTTCTCCTCATCAATACTCTTTTTTAAATTTAAACTTAATCAAATGTTAAATAAGCATTTGTTTATCATTAGGCTCAATTATTAATAATGGGCATCTAAGTATATTGAATCCTCTAAAAACTAGTAAAAATATGGGCAAAAAAAATCATTTGCGTGATTAGGCGGCATCTTGTTGGCTTTAACGGCACTCCACAACGTGGTATAAGAATCTGTTGTTGGTTGTTTGTTCCAATCGGACATGAGGGAGTGGTGCTTTATGAGCTTTGACTAACGTGCCAGCAACAGTGAAGTTAGACTTCTTAGACCAATCTCAATCAAGACAATGTGATTTATAGCAAATGCTTCCAAATAAGTTTGTTGATTCCATTCAACTAAACCCGACATGTGTAGCCGACTTTCATTTTTTTCAGTCTAGAAGGTCTATCTTGTGGGGCCTTGATATGAACACAAACAGAACAAAAAAAATGGCATTGTTCAAATTTCAAATCTACCAACCTTGTTTAGTTGATTAATATCTGCATTTGGCATACAAATTTCACAATTGTATTCAATAACTTCACGTTTGAGTTTTTGACTTTTGTCCCAAAACCCATATATTTGGCCTGAATATTTTTCATTAGTTTGGATTTACCATCTTATATTATAATCTGAGAGGGTGGAAACTTTTTTTCCGATGTCTAAATAGTAATTATTGAACTTTTAGACAAAGTTTGTCTATAAACTCTCACTAAAAAATTAATATGACTACATATTTTGAAAATATATCCATTAGATTGTATGTGTTTTTTTTATTCTTAACATGCATGTTAATTTTTGTTTAAATAAAAAATTATTTACTATTCGATCCATAAATTTATTTATTTTGAATAATTTTAAATTACAAAAACTTAAAATTTAAACATTAGATTGATGACATAGCTTTTAATTTTTGATTTTTGAAATTTTGCAAGTATGAAGAAATAATAAAAAATACAATCTAATAAAAATTCACATCTAATAAAAAAAAATAGAGTGATTTGTTAATAATTTTCAAAAACAAATTTCAAATCAAATTATATAGCCGCGCAATGACTTTCTCAGACAGATAGAATTTGTGACCAACTTAAATTCAATTAGGTTGAAAATGCATCTAATTTACTGAAAAAACAACTAGAAGACAAGCCGTGAATTAAGAATAAAATGTTGAACTCAGCATTTGAAATTCATTCCATGTTATGGGTGATGTCGTCGGTGGAAGACAAATGACAAATGAAATAATGTTATATACTATATAGTATGAATTATGGCCAAAACCATAATTAAACTTTGATTGCGCAATCAAAGCATTATTATAAAATTTGGCCATATAGTTGGCCCCTAAATTATGTTCTGCCATTTCTAGAACTTTGAAGCACGTTTTGAATCCAATTTTATCAAAGCAGGTAGGTAGATAGATTATGGGCCTTGTAAGTTCTACCTAACCTGCTCGATCTGCGTAAAGCTCTTTCGAGAGTTATGGTAAACTGCACCTCTCACTCTCAGAGCCACTATAAATACCATTGTGGTCCATATGGTTTTCAAGATTCTGCCCAATTTGTTCAGTTGTCCAACCATGATTAGTAATGCTTCTTTGTGAGGGAATAAAAAATGTTCTTTCTTTCTTCTTCTTCTTCTTCTTCCTCTTTTTTTTTTTTTTTTTTTAATTTTAATTTTTAAAAGGTCTGACTTTTTTTTCTTTTTTCTTTTTTAATTTTATAATTTAGCTGTTACAAGCACAAGATAATAGAAAACAGACGATGTCATTGAACTATAAAGCTTTTAATAATTGTTTTTATTTATGTTACCATTTTGTTAATGTAATAGTTGGATAATGCTACACGTACATTGCACATGGTAACATCTCAACTGAAAGTATATATTTGAATTTTAAAAAATCATTAAATATCTCTCTCTCTCTCTCTCAACGAAATTACAGAACAAAGAAGAGGGGTTGGTGAACGAACAATTCGACCGACAAAATGTCTCCTTTGAGTCTAGGGCAACATGAAAAGAACGAGAGCTTACAATATTTGGAGGACCGTGGATATCAATGATTGGCATATAGGGGCAAACGGGACAAAGTGAATGAACCCAAAGACCACGGATTTGGGTCGAAGATTCATAACTCAACTCATCTTGTCATTTGTGCTGCACTCATCTTGCCACCCATTCAAGGTTTTTTTTTTTTTTTTTTTTTAACAAAATTTCAAATACTAATTAAATTAAAACAACCATGTCCAAATTTAAGGTATACAAATTGCACTTTCAAAATTTTACTTTTTAAATTTGTGTTCGATGGGATACATTTTTTAAGTTAGTGCTTTCTTTAGGAAGGTAAAAAAATTAAGATTTTATTTTCAAGAGTTGTCATTCTATAGAGTGTCACGTTATTTAAAATTTTAAATGACATGACACTAAATACACATTTAAATTTATAATATTTAATTTAAACCATTAAATAAATCAATTTCAAAATTGAGAGCATCAATCGGCAATGCATGAATGTGTGAGCTATACTAGCATTAAGTAATAGTATTAAGCAACGAAATTTTAGATTCAACCATGGAGGAGTGAAGGGAGTCAATCACTTGAGTGTACATTTTTATGGGGGAAACTTGTAACAAAATTTAGTCTTTTTTTTTTTCTTTTTCTTTTTTGAGAATCATAACTAAATTTAGTCTCATGGAGAAAGAAAATGAGAATTTGAAATTAGTAACTTCCACTTTATGAGGATTTCTTCTCAACTGATTGTACTATCATTTGGAATTGAATGTTCTAAAAACTATAAATAAACTAAGAGGTGCCCTATTTTGAGCCTGGAGAAGAAGGAATGAACAGAGTAGAGAATAGAGGGGGAGCTAGTGCCTTTGTCCTATCCTAGGATGGGAGATACTTTAATAAAGGTTGGTATTACACCCATTTTTATGGCGTATGGTACCTTTTGCCGTGGGCGATAGGATATATAATTTTATATCATTATCTATAGATTTGAAGGGCATCTTCATTTTTTTTGCTGAATGATTTGAAGGGCATCTATATCTCTAGGCTAGGCTAGATATATATATATATATATAATCTAATAGGTAAATAATATTTTATTTATGCATCATTCCTCTCTCTCTCTCTCTCTTGGTCAAAGGCAAGGAGCAAAAACACCATAACACAGTGGGCCCAATGGTCTATACTCTAAAGAGGCCAGAGAAACCAGGCATGTAGCTTACAGGCTCTAGAGTCAAAGGTTTGAACTAAGCAAAAACATGAATTGGGATAAGATGCAGTACTAATAGCTGGCAGTGTAAACACTTCTTAGAGCATTCGCATCAGCTCTTATAAATTTTATGTCTATTTTACATGAAAAAATCTATTTTTTCTATTTTAGCCGACCACTTTTACATTACACCCACATCAGTTTATCTATTTTCCACATTTATTCAATAAAATATTTCCTATTTTACAATTTTTTATTATTACTCCCTCACTGCCCCTCTCTCTCATAGACCCACAGCCACCATCATCACCGCCCAGCCACCATCACCACCATCATCAGCAACCAAAACCCACACAAATCAACCAAAATCAACATCAGATCAACAGCCACCATCATCACCACCCAGCCACCATCACCGCCATCATCAGCAACCAAAACCCACACAAATCAACCAAAATCAACCTCATCGCCGCCACAAATCAACATCATCAGAAAAAATCATTGATCGATCACCGCCGCCATCAATCATCGCTGCCATCGACCTCGCCACGCTCATCGATCATCGCTGATCATCGACCTCGCCACGCTCATCGATCATTACCGATCATCGCCGCGATCGACCTCGCCACGCTCATCGCCGCGATCAACCTCGCCATGCTCATCGATCATCGACCTCGCCACGCTCATCAATCATCGCCAATCATCGCCGCGATCGACCTTGCCACGCTCATCGATCATCGACCTCGCCACGCTGTGACCCACAGCGATCGATCTCGCCACGCTCCGGTGGCACGCTTTGAACGAGAGAGTGAGAGATGTGAGATAGGTAGAGAGAACTGAGGATGAAAGTTGTGGAGAGAAAGAGAGGCAGCGTCTGAGATAGATAGAGAGGGAGCTGAGTGGCAGTGAGAGAGAGAGAAAAAAAAAACTATTAAAAAAATAAATAGATGAGCTACAGTACTCGTGTAAATTTACACGAGTACTGTAGCTCGTTTATAGTTTTAGACATATTTGAATGATTTTAAAAGAGCTGATGTAAAGGGTTTTTTGGTGCAAAATGTGTAAAAGTGATCAAAATGTGTATTTTACACATTTATAAAAGACCTGATGCGAATGCTCTTAGTTGCTGTTTTATAATTTAAGACGGTAAAAATTCACTCCTTTTAGGTTTGTATATTTAAAAATTTTTTTGCAACTTATAAATAATAAGAGCATTAGTATTAAGGAGTGTAAACACTTTTAAGTTGCTATTTTATAACTTAAACTATCCAAAACTCACTCCATTCGGGTTTGTAAACTTAAAAAAATTTGCAACCTATGAACAGAAGTTAACCTTACTGTTCATAGGTTGCAAAAAAATATATTATTTTAATATGTAGTTGTGTATGAAAAGAAAAAGTGAGTGAAGGAAAAAGAGAGAGGATAATACTTTTTATTATTTTATTAGGTAGTTTATATTATTTTATTGAGTTGTATGTAAAAATAAAAACTGAGATATAAGGTGAGTTGTAAAATAAGTTGGTAAAATAGATAAAGTAGTGTTTGAGGATGCAAAATAGTTTTTTTTTTTTTTTATCTCCGGATGCTAATGCTCAAAGGTTGCATATATACAACCTCATTATTCACACTTTGTAAAAAAAAAAAAAAAAAAATAATCTAAGGAATGTTCCTATCAAAAAAAAAAAAAAACTGGGATGTAAGGTGAGTTGTAAAATGAATTGATAAAATAGATAAAGTAATATTTGAAGATGCAAAATAAGTTTTTTTTTTTTGGCATTTTCAGGTGCTAGTGCTCTAAGGGTTGAGATTAAGAGTTAAAAAAATAATTTTCAATCTCAATATTTGAATTAAAAAAAAAGTAAAAAATCAAAATTAAAAAGTAAAAATGTTTGTATGTGAGCGAAGAAGCAATACCCTGGATCCAAAACCCAAAAACACTATAACACAATGGGCCCAAAGGTCTAAACTCTAAAAAGGCCAGAGAAACCAGGCATGCAGACCTAACATAATTTACAGGCTCTAGACTAGCACTTGTTTATTGTGTATTGCCCTAGATTTGCTAATGGCAGATTCTGGGCTTCGAAGACCGAAGCTTGAAGAATGTGGGCCGAGACTTGTAATGCCCAAGACTTGCAATTTGCCAATTCTGGGCTTCAAAGACTGAAAGCTTACAGGCTAGACTAGCTTATTGTATTGCCCAAGACTTGCAATTTGCCAATTCTGGGCTTCAAAGACTGAAGGCTTGAAGGCTGTGGGCCGGAATTGACCTAAAACAGATGGGGGTGGTTGTTCCAGCTTTGAGTTTTGTACTTCAATCGAAGATGGAGATGAAGAAAAATTGAGTTCAGCTTGTAAAGAATGTGGGAGGTGGAGGTGGGTTCTAACCACAAACATGGGGATACTATGAAATGTGTTATTACCACTGAGCTATCACTTGAGCCACTATTAGCTTGTTAAATTGTCAATTCAAAGAATAAGCTACAATGAGAGTGTAAGTTTATATATGTGGGTGGTGAGGAATTATCGATGGATGTTTGATGGAAGCTCTAATACAAAGGAGTATCAGTATGTTCGGCACTTGCACACAATGAATATAGGAGCAACCCTAGAAGGGGTGACAGTGAGCACTTCGAAGCTCAAGTCAGTATTTTGTCTTGAAAGAAATTGAATGAGTGCAATTGTTATGTGTCAAGAATTTTTTATACCTTTTGGACGTTGCAAAGGGAGTATTTAAGGCTTTAATTAACACTTACCAATTCAGAGAAATCTATCATAAGATTCATAACATATCCAATTTGATTTTGGTGAATGTGACCATCTTTTGGCCATTTTTCTAATTTCGAGCTACTTTTAATTAGTGGTTGAGACTTCCATTAAAAAGATAGATCACATCACATTATATACTGACTGAGTTATTAGATTTAATTAATGCAATCATGATTGACATGACTTTATGATATGTATTTTGGGGATTGCACCCAGTTCGGCTGTTGTGAATAGCATATTGGAAAAACCTTTGAACTGGAAATCCTAATGATTATCGATCTCATGTATCGATCTTTTTCTTTGTTTAGTATAAGTTTTAGGCAAAATACTAGTCTTACCCATGAGTCTTGACTCATACATTAGACCACCACAATTTCCATTAGAAGACTTAGTCTGGTCCACAGGAGGAGTTATCCTAATTAATTAGTATTAATTTTATAAATATTTAAATTTATTGTATAATAATATGAGCGGTAGAAAAATAAAATACTCATCCCCTTCAAGTAATGTGAACAGGTATTTTGTGAACAGATGCTTAAAAATAAGTGTTAATAATGGAAGACAGAGGTCCCTAGCCGAACATTTGAATAAGCATGTTTTTCATCAAATGCCAGTGTACGCCATAGACTGTCTTCAATTTCTAACATAGAGTTGTTAATACTTATGACGAGCTCTCTTACATTTAGTTATTACTGCTAAATTAAAATTATTAGTTTGTTGATATCATGCTCGTGCAAAATATGGATAAAAAATCATATATAAACAAAATAAAACATTTTAATAATATAGCTGAAAATGAAAAATTAAAGTACATAGTAAAAATGAAAGAGTAAAAATTATTTTAAGTTATGCAATGAGTGCAATTTGAATAATTAAGGCAAAGTTTCTATCAAAACCAAAATGCTTGAAACTTTTGTTAATTGAGTTTTAATCGTAGTATTTTCAATTTATCAAAACTTTGGTAATTTTATTTCACTAAGAAGAAACTATGCTAATTTTTATGTACTTATTGTGCATGGCATGTCATATGATATATAATACTTGAGCATTAGCATTGGAGAATGCTAATGCTATATCTAAGGTGTTTTTAGCATTTCAATCCTTAAAAACTGCTGCATCAGGAAATGCTAAAGGCAAGAATTGCAAATTTTTTGCAATTCTTGCTACAGTGCAATTCTAAACTACAGTGCAATTCTACCTTTAGAATTGCACTGTAGAACAATTATAAACCGAATAAGTAATTTTTTATTCCATCTCTCCTTTAGTCCTCTCTCCCTCTCACTCCCACTCTGTCTCTCCATCTCCCACCCCATCTCTCTGTCTCTCTTTCTCTCATCTCACGTCTTTCTTTCTCGTTCAAGGCTTGCACCGGAGATGGTGGGTTTGGATCGGTGTAGTGGTGGGTTGGGATCGGTTGATGGTGGGTTTGGATTGGCGCGGATCGGCGAGCTGGGTGTGCTGGAGATGGCTCTAATGGCTCCGATGGGTTTGACAAAGGTTTGAATCAGAGAGGGTGTGGGTTGCTGGAGATGGCTCGATGGGTTTGACAGAGGTTTGAATCGGAGAGGGTGGGTTGCTGTGTTTGACCGTGGCTTGCTGTGTCGTGCTTGGTCGGTGAGGTCT
Organism: Quercus suber; assembly: GCF_002906115.3. Classification (NCBI taxonomy): domain Eukaryota; kingdom Viridiplantae; phylum Streptophyta; class Magnoliopsida; order Fagales; family Fagaceae; genus Quercus; species Quercus suber. The sequence goes on from NW_027069660.1 coordinate 547,750, forward strand.
GGGTCGTGCTTGGTCAGCGAGGTCTGGGTTTTGTGTTTTGGTCGGCGTGGGTCACGGTGGCTCCGATGATTATTATTTTTGAATGGGTTTGCTCCGGTGGGTTTCAAATCGGCTGGGTTTCAAATCTGCGATTGTTATTGATGGGTTTGCTTCGGTGGTTGTTGATGGGTTGAGGTGCCGTGGCTATGGTTGTTGATGGCTTGTGTGTTGCTAGAGGTTGAAGGAGAAGGAGAGGAAACAAAAAAAAACTGTTGGAAAGCGCAGGAAATGAGTCTGAAAAAAAAAATAACAGTTATAAAGAAATAGTAAAGAAAGATTAAAAAAAATAATATTTTAATAAAAATTGAGTTTTGGAATGTAGGAGGTATTGTAAAATTGAATGGTATAATGATAAAGTGAGGTTTTGGAATGGTAAAATAGAGTAGCATTAGCATTTTCCAATGCCAATGCTCTTACATTGAACCACACAATTTAACCACATTTTCAAGCAGTGTTAAACTTAATTTTTTATTGTTAAAATTAATCTAAAGACTTTTGGCAAAAGGATTTTAATTAGAGCAATATTTTTAAACTTTTTTTAAATTTGATAACTTTTTGAAAATTATCTTTGATGGTGCAAGAAAAACACCAAGTTAATTACTCGTCCATATGGCTGTCCATAGCGATGTACAAAGTGGAGAACGAAGGGCCGGTACAATCGTCCTTCCTTTACCGTCCTCTTACATTTGTCCTTCATTCACTCGTCCAATGAAGGACGTACTAGCAGAGAACCTCGTCCGTCCTTAATGATGGACGAGTGAGGTTCACCAAGAGTTACACTCTTCCAACACTCTTCCAAAAGCCAAGAGTCATGTTGAAGAGTCATATTGTTTGAATCAGAACACAGGTCCCGATGAGGTGACTCCTATGACAGTTATGGAAGTTACCCTATGAATCCTCCAAACTCTACGACATTTTTTTTTTTTTTTTTTTTTTTTTTTTTTTTTTTTTTTTTTTTTTTTTTTTTTTTTTTTTTTTTTTTTTTTTTTTTTTTTTTTTTTTTTTTTTTTGCGTAAGTATCAACCATTAACCCAAGGACGAGGGGGCATGCTAAGGTCAACTCCAAGCTAGTAGACCACATAGTCTCAACAAACTACCAAATCAATTTCACCATATTTTCAAATATTTTAATGCCTCATTGTTGACAAGCTCATGTTACTAAGCTCGACAGTAATCGTCTTTAGTTAAAGTATGAGCTTTTTGGACATGTTTAAATGCATTACTTTTTTCTTTTTTCTTCTTTTGTCTATATGGAAATAATTTTATTTTGGTCATTTTTTAGGCTTAGGGTATTTTGTTCATTTTAAATAATTTAGGGATATTTTGATCAATATAAAAGTTTTAAGTTATTTTTGTTTTTTTAGAAGTTTTAGATATATTTTGGTGATATATATATATATATATAATTGGATAAGTGGATGGGTTGAGTTGGGTTTTACATTAAATTAAATAATTGGTTTAGATATCAAGAGTATTGTAGCTCAACTCATTGGCACGTCCTGATCATGTCCATGACATCCAAAGTTCAAATCTCCCATCTTTCATTGTGACTATTGAATTATCAAAAAATAATTTGTTTGGATATAGGTCATAATTATTTTGTAAATGATTAATAAATTGGTGAATAAGTATTTTTTTTAGTAAATAGTAATACTTATTAAAACACACACGAAAATAGTAATACTAGTGTTTTAAACTGAGTTTATAATACATTACATAACCAAAGTACAATTACAAAAAGGGTAGCACATGGAATCCCATAGTAATTTATAGCCCACACATTTGCCATCCTTAAGTGCAAGCAAAAGTGTCCATATACATTACTTGTGCTAAATTCTATATAATAGTTGCAATGGTACCTTACATGGATAAATTATTATTATTATTATTTTAATTCAATAGTTATGGGGGGAACTTGAACCTTAGATGGTTCCGTAAGAAACAACAAAATATATCAATTGAGCTCTGATGGTGCAAGAAAAACGCCAAGTTAATTACTCGTCCATATGGCCGTCCATAGCGATGTACAAAGTGGAGAATGAAGAGCTGGTACACTCGTCCTTCTTTTACCGTCCTCTTACATTCGTCCTTCATTCACTCGTCCAATGAAGGACGTAGTAGCAGTGAACCTCGTCCGTCCTTAATGAGGGACGAGTGAGGTTCACCAAGAGTTACACTCTTCCAACACTCAACCAAAAGCCAAGAGTCATGTTGAAGAGTCATATTGTTTGAATCAGAACACAAGTCCCGATGAGGTGACTCCTATGACAGTTATGGAAGTTACCCTCTGAATCCTCCAAACTCTACGACGATAGGAGAAATAACTGTCAAGCTAACACTATATAAAGACCCTTCTACGCAGAGTTATGGGGACTTTTTTTTTTAGATTCTAGAGAAAAAATTGGTGAAGTCTTTGAAGTGCTCTCTTTTCTACTTCAATCCACTAACTTTACCATCGGAGGATTCAAGACTGGCTTCCACCGGTCTTCTCTTATTTTCTTTGGTTTTCCAGGACTCATTCTTCAAGATCAACAACATCCGAAAACTTTTCAGCCCACTGATTTCTAAGGACTTATCAGTTGGCGCCGTCTGTAGGGAGTAAGAAATTTGTTATCTTTTGAACTTAGTTTATTAAGTTCTGTAATTTCTTTCTCCAATAAAGGGTTGAAATGGTTCGGACAAGATCTAGGGCTACGAGTCTAGGCCCTCAACAAAGCAGGAATGCATCTAGTAACCCTCACCGAGACCGTCAGTCAGCACCCACCATGCAACCATCTTCATTCCAACATATGCAATCCATGGCCGCTGCTATGGCAGAGTTAACTCGTCAGAACCAAGAGTTGGTTAGACAACTTGAGTTAAGGAAGCAGCCTCATGAATGGAATGCCGAAGAACGGGCCCAGAGTCAAGAAGAGGAAAGGAATGTTGAAACTGAAAATCAGTCAAGGGGTACCGCTTCACGGAGGGTACCTCGTTTGGAAAGGGAAATGGATCAAATGAGAAGAGTCATGGACGAGATGAGGGAAAACATGAGGAAAACAAACCCTGTGGAAGACTTAGTTCATAGAACTGATTCCCCCTTTGTGGCATCCATCAATGCTCATCCTTTGCCACCTAAGTTCAAGATGCCTCTTTTAGATTCGTATGACGGGACGCGAGATCTTTTTGACCATATTGCCACCTTCAAAACTACTATGCATCTTCAAGGAGTTCCAGATGAAATAATGTACAGAGCTTTTCCTACTACCCTCAAAGGACCTGCACGAGTGTGGTTCAGCAAAATACCTCATAATATAGTGACGTCCTTCAAAGAGTTAAGCAAGTTGTTCGTTAACAATTTTATTGGAGGGCAGAGGCACAAACGTTTTTCGTCTAGCTTGCTAACCATAGGGCAAGGGGAGAATGAAAGTTTGCGGTCCTTCATCACGCGCTTCAATAGGGATGCCTTGGCGGTGGACGAGGTGGATGATAAGCTCCTTCTGGCAGCATTTTATAATGGAGTTCATTCTGATTTATTCATCCATAAGTTATATGAACAAGCGCCTCAAACCATGGTTGAACTAGTTCATTCAGCCCAGAACTTTATGAATGCAGAGGATGCTATCATAGCCAAGAAAAGGAAGAGAGTTGAGAAAGTTGAAGCCAACCCAGGCGTCAGTCGGAGCAAGGCCCTCGTCCTAAGAAGGGACGGACAGAAGATAAGAGGGATCGAGAGAAGAAAGCAGGTCCTTCAGCGCGAAATCAACAGTACACCCCCTTGAACGTGCCACTTGAGCAAGTCCTTATGCAAATTAAGGACAAGCCTTCTTTGAAGTGGCCAGAGAAGATGAAGGGAGATCCCAACAAGCGCAATAGGAATAAGTATTGTCGCTTCCATAGGGATCAAGGGCATGATACGAATGAATGCTTTGATTTGAAGCAGCAGAATGAGAATCTCATCAGGCAAGGAAAGTTGAGAAATTTCCTTGGACGAGACCACAAGGATGAGAAATTGAAAGCGAAGGTAGAGGAATCATCACGACCATCGCTCGGAGAAATAAGAATCATCCTAGGGGGAAGTCCTATAGGACAGTTGTCCAAGTCAAAGAAAGCATACTTGAAAGCAAGATAGAACGTTCAACTCTCTAGACGATTACCGAGCAAGAGAACTACAGATGAGCAGGCGATCACCTTCACGGACGAGGATGCAGAGAGAATTCACCATCCTCATGACGATGCTATTGTCATCACCCTCCTTATTGCTGACTACAAGACCAGAAGGGTGTTGATAGATAACGGAAGCTCGGCTGATATTTTGTATTATCCAGCCTTTCAGCAGATGAGGTTAGGACGAGATCGGCTACGACAAGCGAGCTCCCCCCTAGTGGGTTTTGGTGAAATGAAGGTACAACCTGTGGGCAGTATTTCATTACCAGTGACAGTGGGGGCATATCCGTAACAAGTTACCAAGAAAGTGAACTTCCTTGTGGTCGATTGTTCGTCCTCTTACAATGCAATAATTGGGAGGCCAACCCTAAATAGGTGGAAGGCAGTTACATCTACCTACCACTTGTCAGTCAAGTTCCCGACGGAACATGGGGTAGGCCAAGTACAGGGAGACTAATTAACAGCAAGAGAGTGTTATCTAGCCATGCTGACTGCGGACGAGCAAATTCAAGCAACGAATATTGAAGAAAAGAAAGTTATGGCAGAACCCATTGAAGCGTTGGAAGATATTCCTTTAGATGATAATAACCCTGAGAGGTGTACCAAGGTTGGAGCAGATCTGGAAGCGAAGATCAAGAAAGATCTCATTTGTTTTTTAAAAAGAAACAGAGATGTGTTTGCATGGAGTCACGAAGACATGCCGGGTATAGATCCTAGTGTCATTACCCATCGTCTGAGTGTGTGCCCTTCCTCCAAACCAGTGCGGCAAAAGAAGAGGGTGTTCACCCTAGAGAGAGACAATGCTGTTAAGGAGGAAGTTCAGAAGTTAATTATGGCAAAGTTCATTCGAGAGGTATACTATCCTGACTGGTTGGCCAACGTAGTCATGGTCAAGAAGGCGAATGGCAAGTGGAGAATGTGTGTTGATTTCACTGACTTAAATAAGGCTTGTCCCAAGGATAGTTACCCGTTACCACGCATTGATCAGCTGGTAGATTCTACTGCAGGCCACAAGTTGCTCAATTTCCTGGATGCTTTCTCTGGATACAATCATATTAGGATGGATGAAGCGGACCAAGAAAAGACGTCCTTTGTCACCAGTCAGGGATTATTTTGTTATGAAGTGATGCCTTTCGGTTTGAAAAATGCTGGAGTAACGTACCAACGATTGGTCAATCATATGTTTTGTCCACAGATCGGGCGGAATATGGAAGTCTATATAGACGATATGTTGGTGAAAACTTAGGACGAAGATAGGCATCTGGACGACTTGCAGGAAACATTCGATACACTGAGGCAGTATCACATGAAGTTGAACCCTAGCAAATGTGCTTTTGGAGTATCATTAGGAAAATTCTTGGGGTTTATGGTCTCCTACAGAGGAATCGAAGCAAACCTGACAAAATTCAAGCAATATTAAGTATGAAGCCTCTGAGCAGTGTTAAAGAAGTCCAGTCCCTCACCGGACGAGTTGCCGCCCTCAACAGGTTTGTTTCTAAACTACTAAAAAATGCCTGCCATTTTTTAAAGTTCTTAAAAAAGCATTTGAATGGACCGACGAGTATCAGAAAGCTTTTGAAGATTTGAAAACATATCTCACCAAAGCCCCTTTGTTAAGCCCGTCCGTGCAAGGAGAAGAGTTGTATTTATATTTGGCAGTCACCCCACATGCAGTGAGTTCAGCATTAGTGAGGGAAGAAGACAAGGTACAAAGACCTGTATACTATACTAGCAAAGCACTGAGGGGAGCGGAAGGACGATATCCGTTAATGGAAAAATTGACTTTTGCACTGATAACAGCCTCCAGAAAACTAAGGCACTATTTTCAGGCTCACGTTATTAACGTCATGACAAATCACCCACTCAAGAAGACAATGAACAAACTAGAGGCTGCAGGACGTTTGATCCAATGGGCCGTCGAGCTCAGTGAGTTTGACATAAAGTATCAACCGAGGCATACCATAAAAGCTCAAGCCTTGGCAGATTTCATTGCAGAGTTTACCTTAAATTGTGACGAGGTGGGTGAGAAGGAAAATATTAAGTGGTTCGTCTATGTGGATGGTTCATCTACACAGTACGCAGGAGGAATAGGTGTGGTTTTACAATCTCCAAAGGGGGACAAACTAAAACACAAAATTTGTTTGCAATACCAGACAACTAATAATGAAGTTGAGTATGAAGCTCTTCTCAAAGGGATGGAATTGGCCAAGTCCGTAAAAGCAGAGTCACTCCTCGTCCTGGGAGATTCTCAGTTAATCATAGGCCAAGTGAACGGCATGTTTGAAGCCAAGGAAAAACGAATGAGGAAGTATCTAAATAGAGTGATGCGCCTTATAAAAAAGTTTGAGGAAGTTAGCTTCGTTCAAATCCCAAGGGAAGAAAACATGGAAGCTGATGCCTTGGCGAAAGAAGCCTCAGCGAGTGAAGACGTAGACGAATTTGATGAAATTCAGTATATGCCAAGTATAGACATCCCAGAAGTACAACAGGTGGAAGATAGAGCAAATTGGATGGCTCTAATTTTGTCATACCTAAAAGACGAACGACTCCCACAAGAGAAGGACGAAGCTAGAAAGCTGAGGGTAAGTGCGGCCAGGTACGTTCTTATGGACGAGATTCTTTATAAAAAAGGTTTTTCCCAGCCTTATCTCAGGTGTTTGGCCCCGGACGAAGCAAACTACATAATAAGAGAAATTCATGAAGGAGCGTGTGGCAATCACTCAGGAGCCAGGTCGGTCGTCCACAAAATCGTCCATGCAGGATATTATTGGCCAAACATACAAGCTGACGCTAAGGCCTACGTCAAGGTCTGCGATCAATGCCAAAGGTTTAGCAACGTCCCCAGGCAACCATCAGAGTATTTGACTTCAATGACGGCCCCGTGGCCTTTTGCACAATGGGGACTAGATATTCTGGGTCCATTTCCACTGGGTGTAAGACAAATGAAATTCCTCGTGGTTGGTATTGATTATTTTACCATGTGGGTAGAAGCAGAATCCTTGGCTAACATCACACAACAGAATGTCAAGAACTTCATGTGGAAGAACATTGTGTGCAGATTTAAGGTTTAAGGTCCCTCACCTCGTCCTCAACCAAAGCTTTAAGGTCCCTCACCTCGTCCGTCGTCTTAGCAGCCACCTCAGCCCATTGCTTAGCTTCTTCCTTCAACTCCTGTATCCTCGTCTCTAGCAAGATCCTTGTCTTGTCCAACCTAGTGGCCTGTCTGGACGCTGCTATAAACTTAGACATGCCCTATAAAAGTCAACAACAAATATAAGTTTAAAAAAAAAAAAAAAAAAAGGAGAAAAATGTACATTTACCTTGAAAAGGTCATGAACACCAGAGTGTTCGAAGTCCTTGAGGGACATGTCATCGCAGACGTTTATATCCTCGTCCGTCACAGCGTTCTTAAAACGCTCCCAGGCCAAGTCCTCATTTTCAATAATGTTTAAAGGGGCCCTTTGGGATGGTTGAGACGAGGTGGGCACAATTCTGGACAGTGGAGTCTTGGACGGAGTGGACTCAACAGGAGTGGATGAGTCGATATCATAGACTTTGGTTGGCTGCTGAGACGACGGAGTAGGCTTAACTACTTGAGACGAGCCATGCTTAATCTTTTTACCACGTCTGCTGGGGAGGTTTTCCAAATCCAAGTGTTTGGATATGGTCTTCCTTTTCTCTCCAGCAACAGGACGAGCTTGGCGATCAAGCTCAGGACGGCTCCCCTTAGCACTTACCTCATTTCCTTTATTGCCTCTCATGGTTGCCATTCCTATGAAGAGACGAAGAGAATTCACTTAGAAAAATGAAAATAAAAGATGCAAGGAATGCAGAAATCTAATACTTATTTTTCTTACTGTAATCTCGTGTGCAAGTGCAATGTCAGACGGATTAGGACCTAACCCCTACTTAGCTAGTCGTCTGAGATTGACCAAGGAATGGAAATCCCTGTCTGTGTGTAGACGAGCCCTGTGGACGCGGTCACGGTGCAACTTGCTCAAAATGGGTCGTCCAACGGCTGTAATGGAATAAATTAAGGTTAAATGAGATAATAATAAATAAAAGGTAAGAGAGAGAAGAAGGGGAAAGCTAAGGGACTTACCCTCAGGACGAAGGTTCCCTAGGTCCCCAATAAAACGACCAAAGGAATCCCGACCAACGTCTACAGGATTTCCAGCCCAGAATCCAGAGATGAAGAAAAACTCCGTCTTCCATTTTCTGTCAAATGAGGCCAAGGATTTCACCAGTCTACAATCTTTACTCCTGGCTGTGAATTGAAAAAAGCCTGGAGATTGATAAATCTCTGAGGGTTTATAGCAATAGAGGAACTCGTCCACAGTAATAGGATGGTCCCCTCCAAATACTTCCCTTCACAAAATTTGCATAGAGATAATTAATCTCCATGCATTTGGGTTGAATTGACACACCCCTAAACCTAACCTAACTAACAGCTCTCTGGTAAAAGAATTTAAAGGAAACCTAAGACCTCCAAGAAGGTAGGCCTTGTATACACCTATCCCAAAATGAGGGTTGCAGCACCACTCTCCATGGACGGGTAATCTAGGATTAAAATCGTCTGGGATTTGGTACCACTCCCTAAGGTTATTTAATCTTTCCTCGTCCGTCTTTGAAGGAATATCTACAGCACAACTATATACAGTTACCTCTGTCTCGTCCAAAGGACTGGACGAAGGGATGGAAGACGAGGTACCTACTTAGGACCCTATAGTTTTCCTAAGTTGTTTCTGTACTTCTTCTAAAGGAAGCCTAGGGACCCTTGAGACATACTCCTCATCAGTAGTGTTTCCCTTACTAGTACTACTGGTATCACTAGAGTTATCACTACTCTCGTCATAATACTCGTCTATAGCCTTTTCTGTACTATCACTAGACGAGGAAATTGTGATTCCTAACATTTTCTAAAAAGAAAATTTTGAAAACCTAAAAGACGAGGAGAGAGGGAATACCTGGCTCTAGGATGAATTGAAACTATGGACGCGAGGAAACTCTTAGACGAGGCTCTAGACGATGAATGTCAAGGAAGAAAAATCTCAGATGTGAGAGGGTAATAGGGGCATTCCACTATTTATAGATGGTTGACCTGAGCATATGAAACGACACAACCAATCAGATGCTGACACGTGGTCTTCGTCTCGAAAAAATGAATCGACGAAATGAACCATCAATTAGATTGTGACACGTGGCATCTCTGATCATTAAAAAAGCTCGTCCATCCAGAGGAGTAAATTACTATATTTTCTTGGACGACGCATGGACAAGGGGGTAACTGATGGTGCAAGAAAAACACCAAGTTAATTACTCGTCCATATGGCCGTCCATAGCGATGTACAAAGTGGAGAACGAAGGGTTGGTACACTCGTCCTTCCTTTACCGTCCTCTTACATTCGTCCTTCATTCACTCGTCCAATGAAGGACGTACTAGTAGTGAACCTCGTCCGTCCTTAATGATGGACGAGTGAGGTTCACCAAGAGTTACACTCTTCCAACACTCTTCCAAAAGCCAAGAGTCATGTTGAAGAGTCATATTGTTTGAATTAGAACACAAGTCCCGATGAGGTGACTCCTATGACAGTTATGGAAGTTACCCTCTGAATCCTCCAAACTCTACGACGATAGGAGAAATAACTGTCAAGCTAACACTATATAAAGACCCTTCTACGTAGAGGTATGGGGACTTGTTTTTTTAGATTCTAGAGAAAAAATTGGTGAAGTCTTTGAAGTGCTTTCTTTTCTACTTCAATCCACTAACTTTACCATCGGAGGATTCAAGACCGGCTTCCACCGGTCTTCTCTGATTTTCTTTGGTTTTCCAGGACTCATTCTTCAAGATCAACAACATCCGAAAACTTTTCAGCCCACTGATTTCTAAGGACTTATCAAGCTCTAAAAAGCTCTAGGCTAGAAAAAGTATTTCCCATTTATGAAAAAGGGGGAAAATCCAATGTTTTGTGCGGTATTTATTTCGACAGATATTTCACAATTTGTGATTGTGATAACGAATGTATTCAAGATTGTAGCTTGAGTAGAGTATGTGACAGTATGTTCATGTTGGTTATTATTTCATTTTTCAAACTTCGTGACTCATCACTCCTCACTCAATTTTTGTCACTCATCACTCACCACTTAAAATACCCCAATTCCCTAAACCCCACATGTTTGGCACCCATCACTCAGTTATGTTTTCAAAAAACTGGGACCCACACACTGACCCAATGTCATATAACTTTTCTGTCTCCTTTTTTTTCCCTGACTCTCATCTTTCTCTACCTCTCCCCTTTGTTTTTCTCTGCTTTCCTCTTCGTTTTTTCCTTGTTTTTCTCTGCTTTCCTCTTCATATATATTAAACTTTTCTCTGCTTTTCTTTTGCATTGTTTTTGGTAAAACAATCCAAAAATCTCCACATCAGTCTCACCAGAATAGCATCAAAATCTAGCGTTTGAAGGTATCTCGCCTCAATTGACGGGATTGTTCATTGCCAAACCAAATAGGATATATATATATATATTTGTTCTCTTTCTCGTGCATAGATCGATGGACTGGGTTCTAGACGACTTATTCATTGATAGTGGTGGATGGCTTTCCACGATGGCTGCTGATTGGTGGGTTTGGTTGTGCAATGGGTTTGTGGTGTTGTTGCTGAAGTGTGGCTCTAATGGGCGAAGCCTTAGATGGGCAGCCTGCAATTTTTGATGGGGTGCATGGTGGCTATTAGCTGCACTTGGGGGCAACAATGGCCTGGGCAAATTTGAGTTTGCTTTTTTATTTTTTATTTTTTTATGATTAAGAAATTTGGGTTTGTTCTGGAATATAATTATGCTTGTCTAATTTTGTTCTGGATTTCACTTTCACTTCTTTTTTTTTTTCTTTTTTCTTTTTTTAAGTTGGGGTTTTCTGTGTATTTTGAAGATCTCAATTGGTCTGCAAGAAAAACATGGGAAAAATAAAGAGAAAAGCATGGATGAAGAGAAAAGCAGAGAAAAAGAGGGAAAAATGAAGAGAAAAGCATGGATGAAGAGAAAAGCAGAGAAAAACAGGGAAAAATGAAGAAAAAAAGAAAGAACTGAAGCTTACTGTGAAGAACAGAGAAAGAAAAGTTTGTTTCTTGATTTTTTTTTTTTTTTTTTTTATGGGTCTGAGATGAGAAATGTGAGAAGGAAGAAAAGAAAAAGAAAAAGAAAGAACGAATTGATGCAGTGAAGATAAGAGAAAGAAGAGAGACAAAAAGAAAGAAAAGTGGAGAAGAAAAAGAAAAGAAAAGAGGAGAGTAAAGTCAAAAGTTGTGGCTGGTGGGTCCCTCAATGTGTGTGTATTTTCAAGATTGCCATTATAAATTTGTTTTCATAACTTGAAAACACCTAAAATGTGTTTTCAGTTTCCATAACTCATCACTCAAAAATCAGAGAATTGAGTGATGGAAACAAATTTTGAAAACAAATCCAAACAAGCTTTCTCTCCATGGATCCCACCATTTTTGAGTTATGGGTAATGAAAACAGAATTATGGGTGATGGTGGGTGATGGAAACACAAAAACCAACAGCCCCTTAGGCAGCATATTCTTCTGACAGTGTAACTGAAATCCCCAATGAAGTCACCGAAATGTCAAAGTCTTTTCTTCATGTTGGCACATGTTGTGATTAATTGGCTTTGCTTTCAGACTTGGATTCAAGATAGGGCTCATCTTTGCTACTTTCATTGACATGTATTGTGGTGAAGGCTAGATTTACCTTAAGGGCTACGCACAAAAACGTGAGCTAAATAAAAGGGGTAGCTACACAAGTACAACAACCAAAGGTGACTGACCATAAAATATGACAAAAAGAGGGAAATTTTTTTTTTTTTTGGAGAGAGAGAGAAAGAGGAAGATTATGCACATGTGATCAAGGGCCTAAAGACACTTTTTTTTTTTTTTTGGCTGAATCAGGGCCTAAAGAAACTTATTTTGGCTTTTGTTGTATTTGACATAAAAACGTTATGTTGAGTGAGATCATAGTAAATGGACTGATTCTAGGTTGGTGAGCTTGTATAGTCTAAAATTGCCAAGGGTTGATGTCTAAAATTCCCAAGGGTTGATCTTTTTATGGAGATGTGATTTTGGTTTGGTCAAGTGTCAATTTAGCCATTTAGGTAACCAGACCTATTAGAGACTTTTTTTTTTTTGGAGGAAATATGGAGGCAATTTGGTTGGCTTCTCTTGACAATTTTTAGCTTTTTTATAATCCAAATAATGTTAGATAATAAATTCAATAAGGACCTGGTGTAAACTCTTTGGTTTACACCCTCCAATTAGGATATGCCACATTAGTTTTTTACTTAAAACTTATTATAAAATCGATACATCCTAATACATCTAATAACATCTCAAAAAACACCCTAATTCATGTTTTCAGGCTAGATGTGAGGAAATGCCCTAAATCTCATCTCCCTCCTCTGCTCCTCCCTCTTCGGCCATGTTACATCACCGGACCTCCGTCCCTACCACATTACCTCAAAGGAGTCTCTGTTGAAACCTTGAGATTATAATATGACGTTGTTTTGTGACTTCAAGGTTTGTTTACCAGGCCCTATTTCACGTTTTGCTATATACTTCATTGATTTGGTATGGCATGTGCTATATTTTGATATCTAGGTATGGGTTTTGCTATTTTGAAATAGAATTGGGTTTAGCTAATTTGCAATTTTGAAATAGATATAGATTTTGCCGAATATAGATTTTTATTATTATTTTCTAATTGTTTCTGTTAACATAGAAACGAATCTAAATTTAAGTTGGTGTTAACATAAAATCTTGCTAGCAGTTTGTACCAAGAAATAAGAATCAGTTACAACTCAAAGTAGCACATCCAAGCAGTTTGCCCAATCAAGAAAAAGTAAACCTTGAGGTCGTGGAATCTCTATCATAGATTCACGATGCTACTAAAATAATGAGATTTGTTTTTTTTCTTTTTTCTTTTTTTCTTTTTTTGATAGGAATTGATGAGATTTGGGTTTAAGTTTGTTCAGAAATTGATGATGTTGGTAAAAGTAGGAGTTGATTGAGATATTAATAGTCGCAACAAGATGTTTTTGTTGAGATGTTATTAGGTGTATTAAGATGTACTGATTTTACGATAAGTTTAGGTAAAAGTCTGATATGACATGTCCTTATTGGCTGGTGTAAACTAAAAGGTTTACATCCCGTCTTTATTTTATTTTATTTTTATACAAGATAGAATTCTACTCTAGCTTAATCTAAGTGTATATGTGTGTGAAACTTCCTCTTGGAGATTTGAACCCTGGCATTTACCCCTCACATCCCACAAGCACTTATACTTGTGGAGTGACCATCGCACCACCTTGGTGCGATGGTCACCTTTATTGAATTTAATCTCATAATGTTATATTAGCATCATTACACGCGCTTTGTGCATGCAATGAGACTTTTTTTTAGTGGTCCTATTTTGTAGCCAAAAAAAAAAAAACACTAAGCTTTTATTTTATACATATAATTTTTATTTTAAGAATCTAATTTATAAGTGAATAAAGAAATTTGAAAATCAATAGGAGAGTTGCTCTATTTTTTTGGCAATGTTTTAGTGAGAGTTAGAGTTGTATTTTTACTGGATTGTCCTTTAGTTTTTTCTCTACTTAAATATAGGAATGTAGATGTATTTTTGAACAAAAAAAAATGGGAATTCCAAATAGGGAAAACTCCTTAAATAGTAGTATAGATAAACATAAAAAAATAATAATAATAATGTTATAAACATATCAAAAATAAAAGTCAAAATTTATCATAAATTATGGTTAGAAAAAATATTTTTTTAATTAATTTATCAATTTTATATATACTTTAATATTTTATTGATATCCTTTTTACTTTACACTAATAACAACATAGAAGGTACAACACCGAGACCTTTGTAACTCAACTAGCACTTTCTAATATTTTCATCAATGACGTCAAAGGTTCAAATTACCTTGTAACTATCAAATTATAAAAATAAAAAATAAAAAATAGTAATAACATACAATAATAACACTATGAAAAAAAATAATGAAATTTTTGATAATTCAAGATTTATTACAATCCCAACTCCCACACTTCGACAAAGTCTAAGTAAGCCTCCATAGTCAATGCCAGCATAAGAGCATTAGTATTGATGGAGGCACATAGGTAAAATGCTATATTTTGCAACTAAATATAACAAAACGGAACAAAAGGCTAATGCATTAGTGGAGCACAAGCCATATTTTTTTTGCTATTAAGCTATAGTGCTCAGCCCTATGTAGGGTAGCTAAGATGGTAAAAAAGAAAATATTTTATTAAAAATATTATTCTATTGTGTTGGCGGTAGTGGTTGTTGTTTATTGTAGTAGATATCTATACTACTATTTAAGAGGCTTCCTCTGTTTGGGGTGCTCATTTTTTTGGTTAAAAAATGCCCCTATACTTCTATGTTTAAGTAGAGACAAAACTAAAAGACAATTCGGTAAAAATATAACTCGAACTCCCACTAAAATATTGCCTAAAAAATAGGGTCACTTTCCTATTGATTTTCTTTTTGAGTAAATAGTAATACTTATTAGAACACATCTCTTGTTGATTTTCAAATTACTTTATCCACTTATAAATTAGATTATCAAAATAAAAATTATATATAAAAAATAAAAACACAGGTTTAAAAAAAAAAAAAAAAAACCTCATCGTACGCGCAAAGCGCATGTGATAAGGCTAGTATTATTTTATTGTGTTGAATGCTAAAATATATTAAGGGATAATTACACTTTACCCACCTGTGGTTTGCCTCTAATTTAACTTACCTACCTGTGGTTTCATTTTTTACACTTTACCCACCTGTCTTCGTTATTACTTTGTTACCCACCTCCAGTGCAGATGTTACTCTAACACATAAACTCATAAAAAAAAGAACCTAAAACAAATCAAACACAGTCTCACTCCAAAAACACACTCTCATCCAACTAAGATCACAATGCAGTGTGTTTGAGATAATGGACTGAGAATCACCTGGGTTTTGATCGTGCAAGCAAACCGAGGAAGAATGAGACACAGTGTTCATTTGTTTAGATGTTGCAGGAGCACGTTGGAAAGAGCCCTTTGCCCTTGCTAGAGACCGTTCTGCCCAAATCTACACTTTAAATGGAACGTTGTCATTGGAACAAAGGGATGGAGGTAGGGTGGTTACAGAGTGACCCCCAACCAAAAAAAAAAAAAAAACATCCAACCAGATAAACCATTCTAAAAAATTTTGTTTTTTTTTGGGGGAGGAGGATTTGGGGGAGGAGGATTTGAACCCTAGACGTCTCCGTTGGAAACTCCAGAAATTCCATTTGAACCAAAGGTCATTGGCAAATTGTTGGAAAAAATCACTTTAGTGGAATGTTAAAAATATAAGTTGCTCACATTGGAAAAGCTGAATTGTTTGTTTATTGCACAACTACCAAAAACTGAAGAGGGACCTATCCTACCACAAAGTAAGGACCTATGCTCTCCCTCACAAAAATTACAGTAAAACCACATGAAATAATGTCTCACTCCAATTAACAGTCAATCATATATAACATAAAAAATAAAAATAAATAAATAAAAAAAGTTTTAAAAAAATTTATTTTTGTGTGCGCGCGCGCACACGCGTGTTGGGGGGAGGATGAGGAAGGAACTTTATAGCAATAAAGTACCTGTTGGTTTTGAATCACAAATGCTTCTTCCAGGGAGGGACGAAGCAACTCCATCATTTGAGTATCAGAGAAGTCATAACATATATGCTCTAGTATGTCTTTGTCAGCAACAAAACCCAAAGCCCGAAATACAATAATAATGGGAATCTCAGTTCGAATATATGGAAGTGTGGCGCGAATGTACTGCCCTGAAGATCCCTGTATCAGTAGACATGGATACACATGAAAGAACACACATCAATACTATAAACGAACTCAATAGAGGAAAAAGATCAACTGAATAGTCCAACTTTCCAGGAAAAAGCAATCCAAATGCCATATATAATCCCATTACCCCTTTGGCACTAGTTCGAGAGAGCATCCGCACAAACATGGTACTAGGTGGTCTGTTTTGAGATTCTGCCATAGACCGAACTTCTGCCACAAAGGCATACTTGTTGGGCTGTCTCTTCTTGAACACATAGACATGGTTGGTGCTCATCTTCTCCTGAGCGATTAAAACCTTTTCACTCCCGTTTATAATAAAATACCCACCTTGATCATATGGACACTCCCCAAGCTCAGTTAAATCTTTTTCTGAATTCTGGAACAATGTGCAATAACTTGACCGGAGCATTATTGGAACCTATTGACACATAAAAATACACAACAACACAGGGTGGTCAATTTGCAGAGTTGATTCAACTATTCATCCAATAAAGAGTTCAAATAACATACCTTCCCAATAAAAACTTTGGTGAAATCCTGAGTCTCAGTTACTTCTTCACCATCATGCCCTTTCTTTATAACTCTTTTTGAGACATCCACGTACAATGGGGCTGAATATGTTAGATTTCTCAACCTTGCAGCCTTTGGAAACAAGGTCGCAGTTTCCCCATCAGACTCAGTCATCATAGGCTTACTCAAGTATATCTGACCAAAGCTAATCTTGTAGATAGTCTGCACAGGAAAAATGAACAAAAGCAGCATAAAAACCAGGAATAAAGCCACAAATAATTCTTCAATTTCT
Source organism: Quercus suber (assembly GCF_002906115.3). NCBI lineage: Eukaryota > Viridiplantae > Streptophyta > Magnoliopsida > Fagales > Fagaceae > Quercus > Quercus suber. The sequence goes on from NW_027069660.1 coordinate 564,642, forward strand.
ACTCAAAACTCATTTCATCGGTTGAAGATGAGGGGAACGAGAAGAAATTAAAATTGACTCTTAAGTATCTCATCATTCAAGCCCAACAGAACAAAAACCCTCCACTGAACCATATCTAATACCATTGTAACAATTCAACCATTCTTTGAAGTTCAAAACAACATAAAACATAAAATCAACATAACTGCACCAAAATAACCATATAAAGATTTAAAATTTAAACTATTGTTCCAATTCCCATATTTTTTCACCAGCCAAATATAATTTATATATATATATATATATATATTTTTTTTAGATAAATTGTTGCTGCCCAGGATCGAACTGGGGACCTTAGTGTGTAAGACTAACGTGATAACCACTACACCACAGCAACGGCATTGCCAAACATAGTGTTACAAAATTTAAAATTTCCTCAACTATCACTCAGTCAGGATAACATCACACAAACCCTAGAAACAAACTATCTAAAGAAACTATGCAATTTTAAGCACCTAGGCTCCATTTGTTCCAACAAAAAATTTCCATTCACGGTTATATAACAGAAAATATAGGTTTAGTATAAGGACACAGTTCCCTAAGGCCAATAAAACAGGCTTCAAAATTCTCCCAAATTTCACAAACTAACCTCCACAGATGTAAACAGATAAAATATATGCATTCCAAAGAGTACTTCCCCTTAGATTACTCAAGAAATAAATTGTAGTGGTGAATATAGAAAAATGTATTTTCCCAAAACCTAAACTAGGAAGCTTGATGATTTAACCCAAGCTTCAATTTAAATACTAAGTAATGTGTAGCCTTACTCCATAAATTTTTTTCTAAGTGCGATTTTCATCCGTAAAAAACAAGAGCCTAGGGATATTTGTGAAAAACTAGTGGTGAACCAGAAAAGGCATGCTAACAACCCCTTGACCTTGTTGCTGCGTGTGTGAATAGTAAAGCTGACCTCAACGGTTCAAGGATAGGCATGATCCTAAAGCAAAAACCACATTTTCACACAACATAATTATCACAGTAGATGATGCTTTCACCAGGACTTTGGTTCATTCATTTCTTAAGATTTAAAAAATATGGTTCACTCATTCCTTCAAAGAAGTTTCTACGAATCTGTATTTGTCCATAAGAGACTCACTCATGACCAATTGTTTTGCACGTCAATCTTAAATTCTAATTTGAATTATCATTTTCGCCTTTACAAGTTCCAAGGCTATCCCGTATGGAGGCAAGAACCCCTAGTGTGAACGAAACGATGAGGTTAAACTTGAATTCTAACCAAAATTCTAAGCTCTCCGTTGTCTAACAACAAACCCTTACCACTCCGGTTCGCTTCCACAGAAAAATTAGTCTCAGGAAAAGATCAAATTTCACTCAGAAACCCTAATACTCCTTTTGTTGTTTGTTTGTTTGTTTCCAGAGAAAAATGGAAAGAAAATTCCGATTAGAAAACAAACGGACGGACCTCAGCGAAGTCCGACTGGTGGCCCGGGTTGTGCTGAGACTCCGGGCGGATCTCGATGTCAGCGGACTCATCGACGATTTCCTGCATGGTGTTCTGGATGAACTCGTCGAAGGAGTCGAGTTGCTGGCGAACCAGACCTTTTTCTTCGAAGTAGGCGGAGATGACAGCCCAGGCATCCTCCTGACCGATTTCTTCGTCCTCGTCTTCTTCGTAGTTCATCTGCTGGTCGTATTCCTGGCCATCATCCATGGCTCTGCGATTCCAATTCCAAACCCTAGCTGTTCAATTTGGGTATGGAAGTGATGAGATAGAGAGTGTAGAAGTGAAACCCTAGCAGAGCGTTTAGAGAGAAGAGAGGTTTCAGTGTTTTTTTTTTTTTTTAGCAAAAGAGAGGTTTGAGTTTTGGGGGTTCTAAATGACGACTAGTTTGAGGTACGGTGTAAATTTGTACTTTTATAGTCGGGGTCGGGAGGCCGTGTCTCTGGCGGTTGGATTAGACTCTAGAACAACTTTGCTCTTTTAGATTTTTACCAATTTGGGCCGCTATTTTATCGATTTTTTTTTTTTTTTTTTTTTTTGCATTTAACATTATTTTTGAAATATTTTAATTAGTTGTCATGTTTGCAAAATCATGTACCAAACTAGCATTTTGAGATTCAAAAACTGAAGTTCAGAAGTTAAACTCGAGTTTTTAAAACTTGAATTGTATGTGATGGTAATCTAATGTGGAAAAAAAATCAACGTGGAAATCAAGTATTTAAAACTTAAGTTCCTATTCTCCACATTCCACAAATAGATCTCTTTCTTCTTCTTCCTCAATTCTTTTCTTCTTCCTTCCAAATCTGATTTTTCTTCTTCTTGCTCGATCTGGTCCTCTATTCATCTTCCTCTCCTCCTCCTCCACTTCTTCTTCTTCTTCTTCTTCTTCTTCTGCTCCTTTATTTTGGATCTATCTGGTCCTTTGTTCTATATTCCTCTGTTCTGGATCTGATTTGATCTATTCCACACTTACACTATAGAAATCGAGTCCTATAGACTCGAGTTTACTTTTTACAAACTTAAGTCTATAAGACTCGAGATTTATGTAGCAAAAAACCCCAGATCAGCCAATAAAACTCAAGATGCTACTTTACTAAATCGTTTCTAACGCATGCTAACTAACACTATTGTCTCCCAAATGTATGCTAGCCTGCAAATTCCCTCTTATTTTATCTATTTTACTACTTTACTTTACAAAACACTTCATGTTAGTTAATATATGGGATAATTACACTTTACCCACTTGTAGTTTACCTCTAATTTGACTTATCTACCTGTAATTTCATTTTTGACACTTTACCTACCTGTGATTCCCTCCATTACTACTCTGTTACCCACCTCCAGTGCAGAGGTTACTCTAACACATAAACTCATCAAAAACAGAACCTAAAACGGATCAAACACACTCTCACTCCAAAAACACACTCTCATCCAACGTGCTCCTTCTTCCTCGGTGCAATTTGATTTTTGATCAATGCACTTAATAGCTTAAGAATTAGTTGTTGATTTTATACTGTTGCCATTGTTATATGTTTGTTTATGTTGTGTGTGTGGGTGTTTTTTATTTTATTTTTTGGGTTTAGCCATTCATATTTTGCATTGTAAGGGGCCTACCTGCATATGTCACCTCAAGACAATGAATCCCTATGAAATCCACAATCAAATCCGCATGTCCTAACACAATCTAATGCTCCCCTTCCCTCAATCAAATTCGTAGCACTCCCATTTTACAGCTCTAAACCCAATTTTTAATTACCATTAATGGAACCCTGAACTAAGTATTGACACACATTAGAACCTTAAAAAGTTCTCCAATTTATTCTAGGCTTTGGGGGGGGGGAGAGAACATTTCAGAGTTTTTTAACGGCTGCATGCATGTTACTTAGTTTCTACCAATGGACATGATGCTCAGCTTTATTTTAGTTCTGAAGTCTGCTGTTGAGCTTTAGTTAAATGGTCATGTTGTTCTCTCATTTGCTGCAGGTTGCACTAGATTATATTGGAAAACGAGGAGCAACTGTTGGTGTAACTAGGGAAAAAAGGATCAAGTATGTATTATCTAGATAAATTTACTTGGCCATTGGGATGCTTTGAGTAAAGTTTTAGCATCATATTCTGTGCATCCTCGTCACAGGTATGCCAAAGAAATTCTTCAAAAGGAAATGCTTCCTCATGTTGGTGTTGGAGAATTTTGTGAGACGAAGAAAGCTTACTATTTTGGGTAAACTTTGCTCTCTGTTAGATGTGCATTTGAATCATGGTGGTGATATGTGTGCTTAACATATTGCTGCTTCTACCAGATATATTATTCACCGGCTTCTTCTGTGTGCACTTGGTCGGAGGGCAGAAGATGACAGGGATCACTATGGCAACAAGAGGCTGGACCTTGCTGGTCCCTTACTTGGAGGCTTATTTAGAATGGTTAGTTTTTTGTGGAAAATTTGGAGGTTATTGGAATTTGAGTGATACACATTATTGAATTTATATATATTTTATTTATTTATTTATTTTTTCATAAATGCAGCTATTCAGAAAATTAACTAGGGACGTGAGAGGTTATGTGCAGAAGGTTCCTTACATAAACCCTGATATTATTTAGTTAAGTTACTATACTCTTTGTGGGGCTTGTACCTATGTGTTTCAAATGCATGGCACAGTGTGTAGATAATGGAAAGGATGTTAACCTCCAATTCGCCATCAAAGCAAAGACCATCACCAGTGGTCTCAAATACTCACTTGCCACTGGAAACTGGGGGCAAGCAAATGCTGCTGGTACAAGAGCTGGAGTTTCACAGGTTTAAGTCTAATTATTTTTATACTTGTGTGTATATGCTTTGCTCTCTCACTTTCTGCTAATTTGCAGCTTAAAAATGCATCTTTTCTACTGTAAATGACTATTTGGCTTTCATTTGTTCTTTGTATTTACAGGTGTTGAATCGCTTGACATATGCCTCCACCTTATCACATCTGAGAAGACTAAATTCTCCCATAGGACGTGAAGGTAAACCTAAGTTTGCATGATTTAGCTGATTCTGTCTTTTGAATTCTTGACCTTGCAGAGATTGGTCATTGATGCAGTATGGCAATAATGTCATCTGCCATATAAATTATTCCTAGAACCACTGCGCTACTATTTTGCCTGTTTGCTATTTTCTTCTTTATTTTCCTTTAATCGATGTATAATTTACCAGGGAAATTGGCCAAACCCCGGCAGTTGCATAATTCACAATGGGGAATGATGTGTCCAGCTGAAACACCTGAAGGACAAGTGAGAATCTTTTTTTGGATTTCTATGTGTACTTTACTACAGAAAAGTGGAAACTTGTCTAATTTTCTCCCTGTGGTACTTATGGCTGTTATTTCTCTGTTACACAAGGCATGTGGACTGGTAAAGAATCTTGCACTGATGGTGTATATAACCGTTGGATCAGCAGCATATCCTATTTTGGAATTTTTGGAAGAATGGGGTACAGAAAATTTTGAGGTGTGTACTTTTGGTTCTGTGTGAGTGGGTGATGATTTTCTATTTACTTTTCTAGTTGACATTTTAAGTTCATTGCAGGAAATTTCTCCTGCGGTTATTCCGCAAGCTACCAAAATTTTTGTCAACGGTTGCTGGGTTGGTATTCATCGGGATCCTGATATGTTGGTGAAAACATTAAGACGGCTGAGGCGAAGGGTCGGTATATCCTTAAATAATGTTCCGTGTCATTAAATCATTTCCTGAGTGAAAACTGGTCGGTGCCTTTGATGCACTGTACATTTTCCTTGTCCTTTCTTTCTTCACCTATAGATAAGCTCCCTTTCTTAGGACATGTCTCTTCAGTTTGACTTGTGTGCACTGGTGCCTTTTCCTTCCCAATGTTGTGCAGTGATATTTGTGTTCATGTCATACTAAAGCATTCTAGTGTTGAAGCAAAACAATATGCAAACAAGAGTAGACCTGATCTCATGAGCTGTTTTCAACAATAAAATCAAAATTCAGCACTTAAAATCCAATTGTAGACTTGTTAATGATTTTTACTGAAGTTATACCAATACCTTTGTCAGTAGTTATAACCACTTTCTTTATACCTTTGGTTTTTGGTAAATGTGTTTTTTTTTTTTTTCCTTGTTCTTCCCTTCTTGTTTTTCTCGATCATTGTAATTTTGGCTCTTGATTTCTGCCCACAGTACATCCCCAATGTACTTAGGTTGGCTATTTTTTATTAATAATATTTTCATTAATTATCAAAAAAAAAAAATTTGCATACAACCCTTTTTTTGTTGACAAATTTTAACTTCTAAACGAAGAAGCTTAAACAAGGAAACTAGGGGAATTCATGAGATGGGCTGCCCACGGAAGAGCATGACCACATTGCTTTATACCATTAGGTCATTTTGCAGATTTATGCTGCTTAAAGACGTCATAGTATAATTTTTATTTGATTCATATAACATCTGCTTGATTAATACACCCATAATTCTTTATCAGCTATGAATATGTATGATTGTATGCTGAGAAGAAGGTTATGCATATGAATGCTATGCCATGCATGGAATCCTGACAAGTCCTTACACATACAGGTTGATGTTAATACTGAAGTTGGGGTTGTTAGAGATATCCGCTTGAAAGAACTGCGGATATATACTGATTATGGCCGTTGCAGTCGTCCACTATTCATTGTGGAAAAGCAAAGGCTTCTCATAAAGAAGAAGGATATCCATGCATTGCAGCAGAGGGTGAGCCAATTAAAATTTTCATATGCCTTTCTTTCAACTAAATGTATTTTTTAGCATTAACATGAATGTAATTATTCTATTTTTCAGGAAAACCCTGAGGATGGTGGTTGGCATGATCTTGTTGCTAAGGGATTCATAGAGTATATTGACACAGAAGAAGAAGAGACCACCATGATTTCCATGACCATACCTGTAAGATAATTTTGGTTAGGAGAAACCAATCTTTATGTAATGTGCCACTATCTTGTAAAGAGACATGAAGAACTCATAAATATTTAACCGCAAAAAACTTGTACCAGGAACTTATACAAGCGAGACTCTCTGAGGATGCTTATTCTGGTACTTACACCCATTGTGAAATTCACCCTTCATTGATTTTGGGTGTTTGTGCTTCAATTATACCATTTCCAGATCATAATCAGGTACATTTGTTATGGTGGTGTGGAGTATGTGGACTTTATTTGATCATGATATATTTTCTATTTCTTCTTATTAATTTGTTGTGGGTGCAGTCCCCACGTAATACGTATCAATCAGCTATGGGTAAGCAAGCCATGGGTATTTACGTCACCAACTACCAATTTCGAATGGTATGCTTTGGTTCTCAATCTTTGTTATTATTGATTTTTCAAACTTTTTATAGTGTACCTTGGATCACTGTGGGTTCATATTCTCTTTACACAGGATACATTAGCTTATGTTCTATATTATCCTCAAAAGCCACTTGTAACCACACGAGCCATGGAGCATCTCCACTTCAGGCAGCTTCCTGCTGGCATTGTAAATATCTAACTTTGTTTAGCTTGATGTGTTTTTTACTCACTTTGGTAATGTTTCGTATGACAATTTCTGCCTATAATTCTGCTTCAGAATGCCATTGTTGCTATTGCCTGCTATTCTGGTTATAACCAGGAAGATTCTGTCATTATGAACCAGTCATCTATAGACCGCGGATTCTTTCGGTCACTATTTTTCCGTTCATATCGGTAAGCATATATTGCTGACACCTTTTTGAATGTATAGTCTATTTTTGTGCTTGTTTATTATTTTCCTTGGGGTAGCGCGTTGTTAATTCCCTTCCCTTGTACAGGGATGAGGAAAAGAAGATGGGAACTCTTGTCAAAGAGGATTTTGGGCGCCCAGACCGTTCTAATACCATGGTGAAATTGAGTTTGAGATAGTTTTATGTCCTTTGCTGCTCAATTGAATGTTTGGCATTTAACTTGGTTTGTGTTTTACAGGGTATGCGACATGGCTCTTATGATAAATTGGATGATGATGGTCTTGCCCCTCCTGTAAGTTATGCAAGCTTGTGTTGTTACCATGTTTCCTGCTAGTGCATAAGTTTTTATTTTGTTCTCTGAAAGTAACCTACTATTGTTTATTAGGGTACAAGAGTTTCAGGTGAGGATGTGATCATTGGAAAGACAACTCCTCTTTCTCAGGACGAAGCTCAGGGACAAGCTTCACGTTATTCACGCCGTGATCATAGCATAAGCCTGCGCCACAGTGAAACTGGAATCGTGGATCAAGTAAGCTTTATTGGATTTTAACATCACTGCTGTCTTTAGAATTGAGTTTCTGTTGTGTTTGTCCATTTAGTTGATTGATCAAGATATTTTTTGAAATACTTAAAATTGTGTCACACAGGTTGCCTTTGTAATATAAATGTGAACCTTTTATGGAATTTGACTGTTGTTTGCCCAACCATTTATTTATATTTCTTGGTAGGTTCTATTGACAACAAATGCAGATGGGCTAAGGTTTGTAAAAGTAAGGGTGAGATCTGTTCGAATACCTCAAATAGGGGATAAATTTAGCAGTCGGCATGGGCAAAAAGGAACAGTGGGCATGACATATACTCAAGAAGACATGCCATGGACCATGGAAGGGATCACCCCTGATATCATTGTTAATCCGCATGCCATTCCTTCACGTATGACAATTGGTCAACTGATTGAGTGTATCATGGGCAAGGTTGCAGCTCACATGGGAAAGGAAGGAGATGCTACTCCTTTCACAGATGTGACTGTAAGTTTATTCTCTCTTTAAAACTGTACGTTCTTAAAAATTGTCATGGAAGTAGATGTTACTTCTTTTACAGACTTCGAATGATGTTATGGAAATTTGGTTATAAGTATTTGTTGTCTCTTTAGTTTTTAAAGTATCATTTTTCAAATTTTTGGAATTGGGTTATGAAGTACTTTGTTTAGTATTACAGCGATTAGCGTTTTTTGGAATTTGAAAATTTTCATCTTCTCTTCTTGTATTCATTGTAGGTGGACAATATCAGCAAAGCTCTTCACAAATGTGGCTATCAAATGCGTGGCTTTGAGACCATGTATAATGGTCACACAGGCCGACGTCTACCTGCTATGATATTCCTTGGCCCCACTTACTACCAAAGACTTAAGCACATGGTTGATGACAAGATCCATTCACGCGGGCGTGGGCCTGTGCAGATACTGACAAGGCAACCGGCTGAGGGGCGGTCCCGTGATGGAGGTCTTCGGTTTGGAGAAATGGAACGAGATTGCATGATTGCCCATGGTGCTGCTCACTTTCTCAAAGAGAGGTTGTTTGACCAAAGTGATGCATATCGGGTCCACGTTTGTGAACGATGTGGGTTGATAGCTATTGCAAATTTGAAGAAGAATTCTTTTGAGTGTAGAGGTTGCAAGAACAAGACTGACATTGTTCAGGTAAATATTTTCATCAACTGAGAGAAAGGGAGGGGAGGGGGGGGGGGTGTTTGGGGGGAGAGTTAAAATTCTTGCTATCACACACACCACAAGTACATGAAACACACTGATCTCATTAAGGTAAATATTTTCATCAACTGAGAGAAAGGGAGGGGAGGGGGGGGGGGTGTTTGGGGGGAGAGTTAAAATTCTTGCTATCACACACACCACAAGTACATGAAACACACTGATCTCATTGTGTTCAAAAGATAATGTTTTTCCTTGTATATGCAGGTTCACATTCCTTACGCTTGTAAGCTGCTCTTCCAAGAGCTTATGGCCATGGCTATAGCACCAAGAATGCTCACAAAGGAAGTCAAACCAATCAAAGACAATAAGAAAAAAGGAGCCTGATATACCATGTCAAGCAAAAGTTATTGGATTTATTTTTCTTTTGCAGTTTTGCAGGTAATTTGTGAAATATTTATTGGTATAGAGAAGTTGATGTTTTGGGACCAAAGGTGCAGCAAATCATTTCTTCATTCTCAGTGAGCGAGAGCCTCTATCCAGAAGAGATGCTGCTGCCTTGTTACATTTCAAATCATTATAATTTACAACACATCCTGACATGGCCTATCAAGTAGCCAGTTGCCATGCAGCTGGAAGAATCAAAGAGGAATTGAGCCCTTAAGTGAACAAATCTGCCATCTGGGAGAACTGCTTTTCCTCTCTGCTATCTTTCATCTTGGATCCTCCATATCCTCATTGTAAGAAAATTGTTGCGTACGCATCAATGTCCGGTGTTTGTTGGGATCGGCTGCATTACTTTTTTAATTTTCCCTCTTTGCTTCCACCGTAGGAGAGAGCTTTTTGTAATGTGATGGTAATTAATTGGTTTTTGCCTTCGCCATTGTGAGAGAGAGAGAGAGAAAGAGGATACTGAATCAGAAAGTATTTATTCGTAAAACTATTGTAGCAGCTACTGGATTCCCTGTGCTATACATGTTTTAATATTTAACCTTTGTAATAGCACATAATTGAGAGTGGTGCAAACCATGCCATCATCTTTGTTCTGTTGCTGGACTTGATGAGCTCGTTTTCTTAGGTTGCTTTGCAGAAAAAGTTTCTCCAGTAACCGGCCTTGGAGTTTTGAGAACTGACCCAGTCTACTATTCCCTACCATCCTGAACAAAAATGATACTGGTGTTCTAGATTTTCCAGAGTTTTTGCCCTGTGGAAATGCTATTTTATAGAACTCTAGCTCGGTTGGATTGAGATCAGGTGCAATATGGTAATGCACTTGATGCAATTACTATGAATGGTTGGGATTGATAATTGCAAAAAACAACTATCAATTTCAACCATTGCTTAAAAAAAGTTAATTAAATTAAAAAGGGAAAGTTAAAAGAGTGATAAGTGAAAAAATTTGTGAGAGAAAATAGGTGAATTGCATCCGGTGCAATACTCTAGGTATTGCATTGGATCCTAATCCAGTTTGGCTGGTCATGACCAAGAAACCATAGGTTTTAGTAGGAATGACGCCAATGAGATCAAGCGAAGGTAAGGAACTTGGTGCTGCAAGTGCTCCACTTCATTGAACTTTTAGTTGTTTGGATATGTAATTTTTTTTTTTTTTTTTTTAAAGATAGAAGTTTTACTCTATCATAATCTAAGTGTATTGTGTCTAAAGTTTTCTCCTAGAAACTTGAACTTCGACTTTTGCCCTCTACATCTCAAAAACATTTATACTTATAGAGTGACCATTGCACTAAAGGTGTGCAGTTGTGAATATGTCAATCAATTGTGAATATGTTTTCTAGTAATAAAGGTCCAAGTTTCCTTCAAAGTTTAATTCCAATATAAGCCTCATGCCTTCGTGCCTCATTTATAAAACCAAATAGTTTTCTTCACATTCAATAAAACTAGGGGTGGCAAAATTGGACACGACTTGTGAACCCGACACGACACGACACGAAATTAGCAAGTTATGGGTTGATGTTTAATGTGTTCGTGTCATATTTGGGTTGACACGACAGACCCGTTTGATAAGCGGGTTGGGTTAGGGTTCAACCTATGAAACCCGTTTAACCCGACTGACCCGTTTAATTAAATGAAATTTTACCAATATACCATTCAAACCCTAGGTATATAAACTTATTAGTTGTTGTAGTTTATTTTCTTTGACATATTGTGATTGATTATTTATGATATTGAGATATGCTTTAGTTTTGAATGATTATTTGTGATGCAGTTATTCATTAGTTCTGAATTTATATTTAAAATATTTATTTGCTTATTTTTTCATAAATTTTTTTATTCATTTTGATAAAATCAGATAAATAGGTTGACATGTTTGACCTGTTTAATAAATGGGTTGTGTTAGGGTTAAAGAATCTTGACCTATTTAATAAACATGTCGGGTTAGTGTTGACCCATATAGTCGGATACATATGAGTTGACATAACACGAATCCGACACGTGAACACGAATTGCCACCCCTAAATAAAACCTCCAATTACTAAGGATCTAGAATAAGGCCCTTTTAGGGGGCTCGGATATGTATATAAATGTATGAGATCGTAAGAGTTATAAGTCTTCGCAGTTCAGAACGAGAATGTAAAAGAGGGACGAATTTTCTCTCACTTTTGGCATAGCAAGCCTCAATGGAAAGGCCACATTTAGCATGCTATTAGTTGGCTAACTTGACTTTATCTTATCATATACTGGTGGTGGTTTTTGTTTTTAATTTTTAATTTATTTTTTTATCCTTCCTAAAAATTCCAACCCACTACTTGAATGGAAATTTGGAATTAAAAGGGTAACTGACCCATTCTTGATGTTGGATTTGTTAGTGACAGGCTCAAGCCGAGGTTGCTTTCACTAAAGATAAAATACATTTATATGGAGTTTATATGTGATATGCAATTATGTAGAACAAGGTAGTTTTTTTTCCCCTTTTTCCAAAATTAAAACAAAAAATTCTGGATAACCTTGGCTAGAAATAACTATGTAACATAGTACGAGCTTTTTTAAAAAAAAGAAAAAGAGAAAGAAAAAAGTCATGAATTCCACTAAGCAACATAAAACAAAGTTAGATAATCTCATAATGAACCACCAAAGCCAGGCTCTAATTGTGATCCAACTTTGAGCGCTCTCATTGCCTATACATTCTTTTCCTTTTGGAATGATTAATGGAGTGACTATACTGGCTGAACCTTCAGGATAAAACGGGGTATTGGTTTGAGACTCGTAATAAAAATGAGTCAACATGTATCCAATCTCCTTTATTGGTATAGTTTTGCCGTTTCGGTCAATTTGATAGAACTAAAATTGGTTGTGGTTCTGACACTAGAGTGTCCCAAGTTTCAGCAAGTCCAATTTGATGCGAAGTCTAGCCCATATGTTTTTCTTGAAGTCCAGAAGTGCAGCTCATTATTTTGAATGTTTTTCCCTCCAAAAATATCATTAATGAGTTATAGTTTACAAAATGAAGTCAAATAGTCTTTAATTAGCAATTCTTAAGGAATTATCAAACTTTATATTTTAATTTTCCTAGGCAAACAAGTCTTATATTGTGTTTCTAGTTCCAAAGAGTCAAGTTTGATTTTGATCTTGCAAATTGGCCCGTTTGGTATATTTCTACACACTTTTTCACTCATACTTATTTTCAAAAAATACAAACAATGTTACTAGAGTCTAGAATAGCGTTACCAAACGGCCTTATGTTTTAATTGTTATTTTCATTCTCCCATGCTCAGAGGATTGTTCTAAGCTCTATATAAGCATTTTGGCTGGTGTGCGGATGGAGTGATTAGTGGCATAGGAGTTGTCTATGTGGCTATGAGGGTGGAGTCATTTGAGAGGGGTATAAAACTCTCAAATGAGAATGAGAAATTGGATAAAAGTTATTGGGTTTTTGTGATTTGTTTTGCTAGAATTTGTAATTGATTTGTTGTTATTGTTTTTGCTTAGATTGGATTTATGATTTATCCAAAGATTTTTCTTATCATTCGGATATGTGCTTTTTTTTTTTATAAAGAATTTTCTTGTTATCCATTTTTGAAATTTCATGGATCAACTTGTAAATTCTTTGGGAGAAGGGCTCGGTTCAATATGTAAAATCTCGGTTTTCATTTAAAAAAAAAAAAAAATTTTTTGTGTTAATATATATATTAGTTGATTTTTTTATGGCCCCTCTCAGCCCTAAGCTAATTCAATTACTGAAACAGAGGAATATTTTTCTCTTTTCTTACCTAAACATGTACATACCATTTTTTTTTTTTTTATAACAGACATGTACATACTTGATATCATAGTGGAAACAATTTATCTAGTTTTTTGCTAAAAAAGTGCTAAAGTACCTTTGAAATTTTTTGAAAAAGTGAGAAATGAAGGAAAAAGTGAGTTTGTAAAAGTTAATGCCTAAGCCCTAGTTTATGAGGAGGGAATAGAATGGAATGGAATAGAATGAAAATAATAATTTTAGAATATTCTTTCATTCTCTTGTTTGGGAGTTTTAATGGTGAAAATGGAAAATCCATTCCATTGTTTGAGAGTTTAAGCAGGAGGGAATAGAGTGGGTAGGAACGAGCCCTTATTCATCTCTATTCTTTTAAAACCTCAAATTTTCATTCCGCTCAAAATTGGAAGGAATTGGAAGGAATAAAATTAGATTTAATGATTTTTTTAATTACTAAAACTCTCAAAATATCTTTATATATTCAGCCTTTTATTTTAAAATAGAGGTCTAATAGTAATATTGTTATAAAATAATCTATACCTTTTCCTCTATGTTACCCCCAAACATGATTATTTACATTACATTTATTTGCATGCTTTTATTTTAAAACATCCAAATAAGGTTACTTAATTCCATTTTATTCATTTCTTTTCCTTTGCTTATATACATTCTATTTCATTCCATTTCCTTATAAACTCCCAAACGAGGCTTAAAACCATAAACCCTAGATAGGTGTTTCTCTTATCCATTATCCGTTTCTTTTTTTTAAGGCAAAAAACACCTTTTAGTCCCTACATTTTCAGGAGATTCTCATTTTAGTCCCTACATTTTATTTTTACCTCTTTTAGTCCATATCTTGAAAAATGCTTCCCGTTTTGGTCCTTGCCGTTACATCAGAAACGGAAAAAACTGACGTGACAAACGGCAGGAATAAATAATACTAAATTATTATCCATATGGCCTAAATTAATAATAAAAAATATTTTTTGGCATTAAAAAAATGCCACGTCAGCATCTAAATTTAAAAAATTAATTTATTAATTTTAACTAAATAAAAAAAAAATTAAAAACAGAATTAAAAACAAAAAATTAAATGAATTGAGATCTAAGGGTGTCTTGAACAAGAACAACAAGAACACAAACCCAAATCCAAGATCACAAACCCAGAAATTAAAAAAAAAAAAAAACCAGTAAATCTTTGTCGTTGAGAAACGGTGAGTTATTCACAAAGGTCGCTAAAGGCCGATTCACCAGGGGCCTCATAACGGCTAAGGAAGAGGACAGTAGCAGCCACAACAACAAAGGTGAGATTCCAAAGCACATCGAGGATCACCACGGGCTTTGAGTAGGCCCAGTCGCTTTCGCGCTCCTCGAGCTGCTTCACCACGGTATCCCGAACCATCATCGACGGCTCGCGCATCACGCGGCGGCTGTTGGCTTAGCAAAGGAACCGCGCGGCTTGGCAAAGGCTCTGGCGCTGCACGAATTGGCAGCTGGTGTTGGGGTTGTTTAGGCTAATGTTAGTATCATAATCGTTGCTGGAGTTGCTCGAGGTGGTGTTGTTGTTCAGAAACGACATCGTGTCAACGATGTCGAAGGTGGAACGGTTCAGAGACCTTGTCGAAGCCATTTGTTGCTGCTTTTTTCTAAATTTGGGGATGTTTTGGAAACCCTAACTCGGTGAGTTGAATCGTTCAACCCATGCAAGATTGAGAAAAGTAATGAAGGGATTCGAGATCTTATAAATTGAGGTGTGAAGAACAATAATGAAAGAAAGGTTGGATAATTTAGGTGTCGACGATGATGCTGAAAATGATAATAGTACTAAAAAGAGACTTTCTATTTTTTTTATTATTTAATTTCTGGGTTTGTGTTCTTGGATATTAATTTAGGTAATGTGGATATTAATTTAGGCCATGCGGTAAAAATAAAATGAAGGGACTAAAAAGTAAATTGCCTGAAAATGTAGGTATCAAATAGTGCTTTTCGCCTTTTTTTTTTTTTTTTTAAATCTTCTTGTCATTGCAACCAAACGGGATTTTTAAGAAAATAACTACAAAACCCAAACAATATTATTAGTTAGGCAACGTTTCAAACATATTGTATTTCTAAAAATTCGACTTCAGAGGAGTCGATTTCACTGTTCACATCTATTTTTTGGATAAAAAAATCGAGTTTTTTTGTAGTCATTTTCTATACATAGAAATCGACTTCAGTGGAGTCGTCTTCAATACAAAGAAAACGACTCCAGTGAAGTCGTTTTCTTTGTATTGAAAACGACTTTGTCCAATAAACCCCTTCCCCGACGAACCCAGAAGAGATCCCATGCGCCAAAAAACCAGCAAACGAACCCAGCGAACCCAAAAGATCCCATGCGCCGTCACAGAACCCAGCGAACCCAGTAAACGAACCGACGAGCAAACGAACGTAGGCGCCGACGAACCCAGGCGCCGACGAGCGTGTTCTTCTCCTCCACTGATCCGATCCGAGCGTGTTAGACATTTGCTCGTCGGGGTTTGGTGAATCGGCGCCTGGGTTCCTTCGTTTGCTCGTCGGTGTTGCTGGATTCGTCGGTCAAAATCGGCGCCTGGGTTCGTCGGCAAGAAACCCAGGCGCTCGTTCGTCGGTCACGGCAAGAAACCCAGGCGCTCGTTCGTCGTTCGTCGGTCACGCTCGTCGGGATTTGTGTGGAGTTGGTGGTGCCGTGTGGAGAAGAACGAAGTTCTGGGTTTTGGACAAAGAACGAAGAACGAAGTTCTGGGTTTTGGACGAAGAACGAAGAACGAAGAACGAAGAACGAAGTTCTGGGTTTTGGACGAAGAACCAGTGGAGTCGTTTTCAATACAAAGAAAACGACTTCACTGGAGTCGTTTTCTTTGTATTGAAGACGCCTCCACTGAAGTCGATTTCTATGTATAGAAAATGACTACAAAAAACTCGATTTTTTTATCTAAAAAATAGATAAAAAAATAGATGTGAACAGTAAAATCGACTCCTCTGAAGTCGAATTGTTAGAAATGCAATATGTTTGAAACGTTGCCTAACTAATAATATTGTTTGGATTTTGTTGTTATTTTCTTAAAAATTCCCAACCAAACAGAGGGAAAGGTAGGGTATAAATAGCAATTCAGTCAAGTAGAAGTTAGAATTTCATCCGTTGAGTCAAAACGGGGCGTTGCGTGTTAGGTACAAATGTTTCAGTAACGTTGTAGCTCTCACGAATACACAGAAAGAGAGAGAGAGAGAGAGAGAGAGAGAGAGATCTGAATGGGGAGCAAAGAAATGGAGGAAGAAGAAGACGAAGGACCACCACCAGGTTGGCAGTCAATCCCTCTCCCTTCTTCACAGCCACCAGCACCGGCACCGGCACCAGCACCTCCATCTCCTTCTGGTGAGTCTCTTCCCATGTTTTTCAGTGACCCTATCACAATTCTTTCAATGCTTCTATGATATTTCATTCATTACCAGCACCAGCTTCAATGAGTTTTTCTTTTTTTACACTTTTTGAAGGTTACCCACTTGGTGATTGATTCACTTAATCTGGCATTGTCTATCAATTGCCTTTTGCTTTTATATTTTTCTTTTGCTAATCTAAAACAAACAATCAGCTGGGTCATCACCAACACTTAGATACGTGAATTCATATATAGAGTACAACACTCTCGCTTTTGCGATGCGGGTTTGAGAGAGGTGGTTGGTAGGCAGTCTTATCCTAATTCTTTGGATTCTCAAACTCGAACCCGCCACACATAAATGATCAATGAATATCTGGGTCTAAAAGAAGTTCCCTTTAAAAAAAAAAGTGAAAATTTGATCTTGCAACTTGCGGACACTAGTTATAAGGCTCTCTAGCTTTCAAAGGGGTATCTTTTATTTATGTTTTGGATGTGTGATCCCTAATTGTCTTCTTAGTTAATGGTGTGGCTTATTGGGAATAGTGTAAGTTCTCTGGCCTAAGCTTAGAAAAATGGATTTTGTTTGTAGTTGTCATCATCCTTAGGATAAGACTGGGTGTTGGTATCAGAAACTGAACTATGATTGATTTGAAGGAATAAGTGTCTTTCTGGTGATTTCTTTTTCTGAAGAGGTATCAGAAAATTGCTAGTTCTTGCTCTAATATCAAGAACAGTTGATTGTCTCTGTTTGCCATTGGTTTAAGTATATTAGACTTAATGATATCAGGTTTCATTTGAAAGGAAGCCAGTGCTTGCTTATGGAAGTTTCTTGTAGGAAGACCTATAACTGCTTAGGCCTTATAACTCTGAGAAATACTCTCTTGTGGCAGGCATACTAAGTCAGCCATGTAACAAGCCAATGAGCAAATGCCATGTAATTCAGTTTTATACTCCTTTGTCAAAGTTAGTCCCACCAACATCCTGCATGGTATTCACTCGTTGGCTTGTTACATAGCTAACTTTGTATGCCTGTTACTAGAGATACTTGCTCCTGTAAATCCATCATGCCGCTATTGCCGTAGTGTGAGTAATGGCATTGAGAGAAAGTTCTTTGCTTGCTTGCTTTAGGAGAAAAGATCAGTACAAAGTGGTAATAAGCTGAAGTTAAAGGAAGAAATCAGAAGTATTTTTATGCTTCTTTCAAATTCTGTAGGGCCTTTTACATGTATTTGACAGTTTTGATTCGATGACTCACCTTTGTCTAATAGGAAGCTTGTTGAAGAGGGCATGGGGTAATATGTATTGAATGTTGATCACCTCCTCTTGTTTTGTAGTGTTGAGTTCTAATTTGGTTTTCCACTGGAATATTCACTTGTAAGGGAAAATTTCTTTTGATAGGTGATTTTGGCCTAAGCAGAAGGGGGTGAAGGGGAACAAAAAAATTATCTTCTAAAAAGTTTCATGGTATTATTTATTCTTGTTTTCCCAGTTAAGATGGGTTCAAATTGGAAATTCTCCTAGAGAATTTAAACTTGAACGGTATTGTTTATTCTTGTTTTCTCAGTTAAGATGAGTTCAAATTGGAAATTCTCCTAGAGAATTTAAACTTGAACTCATGGATCGAATCACATCAAATTGAATGCCAATGGGCTCTAGCTCAACTAGCACCTCCCTCCCTTGCAAGTGCGAGGTCGAGGGTGAAGTCGTGGGTTTAAGACTCACTGTGTGCGTAACTTATTAAAAAAAAATGCTAACCTAAAAATGATAATGATTAGTGATAAACAAAGCTGCCACGGTGGGGCAGTTTTCACTTTTCAGATGATGACATTATTAAAATTTTTGGTTATTCATCAAAAAAGTTTTTAGATGATTACAGCAGGAAGGAATTAGGATAGACGAATGTTTATTGCTTTGGAACCATTTCCTTGACCTAGAAATCCATTAGGACTTTGATGAATCGATGTTTTCCATACTGGTGCTCTCTTGAATTTAATTAGTAAATTAATTTCTTAATGGTCTTTGCAACTGGTGAACTATGTTTTCTGATGCAGAAATGGCTCAAATGGTTTGTGGTACTTGCCATAACCTGCTTAAGTATCCTCGAGGGGCAAGACAAGTTCATTGCTCGTGCTGTCACACAGGCAATTTTGTATTAGAAGGTTCCTCCTCCCTTTTCTTGTACTTAAACAAATGCGTTTTCCCCCTAGATATTAAGCTTTCATACTTCTGTTGTTTTTATCAAAAAAGGTTAAATGTTTCTCTATTATATTTTATACTTCAAAACTTTTGGAAATTATGAGTTGTTGACAGCCTCTGTATTAGACGTTGATTTTCTTGCAGATAACTCAATAATTCTACTGTGAGCTAGCCTTTTGGGAATTTCATAGACAGAACCATATTGGGTTTTGGATATCACCTCCTAACTTAGGTGAAACAACCCCACATTACTTGTCTAGCAATATTGACATGGTGTGACACCAAATTCACTTAGTGGGGCAAGGCTTTGACTATGTTGATCATGTGGAATACCTCTATTTGCCTCCCTATCACAAAACATGCACATGCATATCCTCATTGTGGATATATTGGATATGTAGTATGGAGTCAAAGTTGAAAAGCACAGAAAGGCACTAACCCGATTAAGGCTAGGCGGCAAATTATATTATGTAGTTTTTATACATATAGAACTTAAATCATATGTAGCTAAAGCATTGAAATATTATCAAGTTTTTGATGTGTTGCATGAAGAAATTACGTGTCTTAATTTATTTCAAAATAGGCTCAACATGGTTTAGTCTCTATTAATTATTCTAAATTGCACACTCAAATTCTTGTCTCTGCCTTTAGGTAAATAAATAATTAGTCCCAGACCTTGGTTTTGTGATCATCTTCTAACCAAGGTGAAAGAAATTGTGAAACTTGATTCTTTAATCTCTAGATATGTGGTGCAGCACAGATAATTGTGGACCTAAGGCCATTGAGTTCAACATTTGACACTTATAAAAAAAAAAGAGTTCAACATTTGACACAAAATTTCAGATTATTATGACAAGTAAATCTTTTTGTCACTTACATGTGTGCTCATGCATCAGGGTATCAAGTCTGTTCTTGTCTAAATGTCTAGTTTTGCCTTTTCATAGAACCTATGTTCGATTTAGGTTAAAATAATCTTTTCTTTTGCACTGTGTTCTGTACTGTCATAATGGCAGGCCTTTTTTTTTAAAACTTGATCCTTGTTTCTCAGCTCATGAGGTTGGACTAGTTAAATGTGGCAGCTGTGAAGTATTGCTGATGTATCAACATGGAGCATCATCAGTGAAGTGTTCCTCTTGCTATTTTGTGACCGAAATTGGAGTATGTGAACTACATTCTTTCAACTATATAGAAGCCTACATGTTTTAAATCTATTATTTCTCATTACCTTTATTACTATAATTGAAATTCCTTTGCAAGCAATAATTTCTAACAGTGGCTGACATACCACATTTATACACCAATTGATCAATGCCCGTTATGCCAAGTAAATTCTGTGGAAATAAAGTTGGTGAAATGTAGAGTTTGGTTGTTAAATGAAAACATGCCAACCAGGATTTGGCTTAGTTTTCTAATTATGTGACTTTGATAATTAGATAGTTACAACAATGGGGAGGGGGGGATTCGAACCTTGGTTCTCCTAATAAAAGAGAGCAGGCTATGCCATTGAGTTACAAGGCTCTTGGCCTAATTATTTGACTTTAAGACAAGTTTCCTTCTCTTATTTTCCTGATAAAAAAATACACATTTGAATGTATAGACACTTTAAAAATTGATATTACAAAGATATAAGAGTATGTATACTGGCATGTATGATGTGGACTATTTGGAGGAAAAGGAACCTACAAAATTTTGATGGAAAGGAACACTATTCAACTCAAATATCAGCTGTTGGGTTCTCTTTTTGAGAGGCAGCATGTCTATTCATCAATGAACTTCTTTTTCTTACTGATTAAAGAAAAGAAAAATTGATATTACAAAGACATAGGAGTTCTGTATTAAAAACTTTGTCCTCGGCTGTTCAATATGTATTGAAACTTGTACCTGAAACAACAAAGATTTCTTTATGGAAATAAAGAAGTAAAAGGTAAAAAAGGATGCTTTTGAAGGGAAAAAATGATTATGATGCCCATGGACAATTATATCATCTCATCAACTAATTCTATTTAGATGTTATTGTAGAAACTGACTTCTTAAGGTCATATGGTAATTGTTTGTGATTTATATGTGTTATTTGCTTGGGAGGTCATTCTGGAAACTGATTTTGTTAACTGTTTCTTTGTAGGAGCTCAATAGGCGACCTCCATGGTCTGTACAGCAAGGGCAACCACCACAGCCTCCCAACCCCGTTCACTAAACTACCTATTTCTATTAGGCACATTAGCTAGGGAGTTTGTTCATTAACTTCAGCATTTTTGTTAATTTCCATCCTTAATAATGCAGATAAAAATAATTTTGCCCACCATCTTTTATAATTATTTGTATAGAAATACTGAGTTGTGAATACTTGTTGCTCTGATAAATTTATGACATTTTCAAAGTGAGTTTGTATATTGTTGCTATTTTGTTAATCTTCTTTTCAAAAGGAGAGGAAACTGCTAAACAACACGTCTCTGTGCTAAAACACCCTAACACTGAAGTACCACAAAAAATGTCTTTACCGTTATAATATCACTTGATAATGGATTTAATATAGAGAGATATAAATAAAAAATAAAATGAAAAGACTGTAAGTGTATGCACAGATGCAAAATAGGTCCATTATATTGTACGGTCATTGGTTCATTAACTTGTAAAGACATTAGCGGATGAAAAACTAATTGGAAAAATAGTGGATTCACAACTTCGCGTACCCACCCATCACAATTTGGGGTGGCTATTCTTCACAAAATCATATGAAATATGTTAGGCGAAAATGCTATTTTAATTCTTATATTTTGGTGTAAGTAAATTTGGTCAATATTATTTTCAATTTATGGTAATTTTATCCTTATCGATAAATCAAGAAAATGACTACAAGCTAAAAATAAAAAGAACAAAATTAACTTCTACAAAAAAAATATCCGAATCAAATTAACAATGATCTTAGAACGTAAAGACCAAAATTATATTTTTTGTGAATATTATAATATGCTAACAGTATTTATTATTTAAAAAAAAAAAAAACTAAAAATACCAACAAATATTAGATGAAGAAACCAAAATTTCTCTCAAAGTAATAGTAAAATTTTACATTGAATGAAAATTACAAGGAGGTATTTTTTCCAAACGGATTTGAAAGTTAATAAATCCTCCATCCCAATAAATATGCATGGTTTACACATTATTCTTAGGTTAAAATACACTCGGTCGTTGCACACAATTAAACACAAATAGCAAAATTGCAGTGAAATCTTGCTCTTACTCTTAGATGCACACATTAAATAACTAAACAGAGGAGGGGATGAGGAAATCGACGACGACCTCACTCTCCACAAAATCCTTAAACTTGTGTTTCAACTTCCCCAATTCCTCATTCGAATCCTCCAACTCTGTGGGTCCAGGAAAAACCGCCAGATAAGCTAAGGAGTACCCTCTGCTTCTCTCTGGAGAAAAGTTCTCTCCGTAACTCATCTCGCTAATTTGTTTTTGCTGCCCCAACAACAAACCATCCTTCGTTTCTTTTAAAACCCCAAGTATCTCTGATTTTTTTACATCTTCTTCTTCTTCTTCCTTTAGTTTGAAGAAGCTGACTCGAACTGCGGACCCGGGTTTGGGTTTGGGTGTGACCGCCAGACGAAGATCGGGGGCGACCCAATCGAAGGCCATGATGTCTTCGACTATGTGCAGGCCGTGATCTTTGACGGCGCTGTCGTGGCGGGGGTGGATAGTGTAGGCCTTGAGGTCTTGCTTGGAGTTGTAGCGGCTGTGGAGGATGTGAGTGAAGTTGAGCGAAGTGGCGGAAGAGGAGGTGGTAGTAGTAGTTTGGATTAATGGGGCGGCGGTGAGTGAAGTTGAGCGAAGTGGCGGAGGAGGTGGTAGTAGTAGTAGTAGTTTGGATTAATGGGGCGGCGGTGAGCTGGGCCACTTGGTCCAGGGAGGACAAGCCGTTGAGAGCGTCGAGCCACGCCTTCACCTTCGATGGTTCGGCCTCGTCTTTCACCTTGAACAGGACGATGTGTTCGATGGCCTCGGACACGGACTGCGATGCCATCTTTCAGTATCGGTTGACTTGAGAACTGAAGATTTCAGACTTGTCAAGCTAGAGAGAGTGTATGGACTATGGAGGGACCCAGGGAGTGGCTGATGACCATGCTTGATACTTATTTTTTTCACCTATTTTTTTTTTTCTAAATTATTTTTGTACCTACTCTACAGTGTGTCCGGGACGCAAGTGTGTAAATATCATTTTTTTTAATTAATTTTTTTCAATTTGTTTTACTAACTTTTAAGTTCAAAGTATTAAATAGTCTTCTGGTTGTCAAGTGGATTGTAATTAAACTAGTTAATACCTTTTAATATTTGCAAGAAAGAAATTTAGTTATAAAATTGGTTGTAGTTTAAACTTGAAATTTTACTTAATATTTTTTTTTATTGAATGTGAATTTTAATAAATTTACTATTGAATCGTATTTTCTTTTTATATCTTCTATATTTGCAAAATTTTTAGAAAATTAAAAATCAATAGGTATGATATCAATAAATTATTTAAATTGCAAGTTTTTGTAGTTTAAAATTATGAATAAAATATAAACTTATAAATCACATGGTAAATAATATTCGATTAATACAAAATTTAACATGTATATTAAGAGCATAAAAAATATGCAATTCAACGGTTAGATTTTCAAATATGTAGTAATATTTATTTTATTGAATAAAGTTGTAACTTTAAGCTACAACTACTTTTGTAACTAAACTTTGTCCTATTTTTAATAAGACATCTAAAATTTAAATTATTGTCTATTATTGAATTATAAAAAAGGGAAAAGTTAACGGATTTTTAAAATATTTTAAATAAATTTTCTTTATAGTTTTTATATTCCGATAAAAGCAATATCAAAACTTTACTAAAATTGTCTATTAATAATGTTCAAATAATACCTATTAACCGAATTCAAATCTAAAATATAAAAAATATTCTAGCCTCCAAAAGAAACAAGGAAGATTAGAATATTTTTGCCTAGTTTATAATTATGGCTAAATGAATGACACCCTAATTAGTAAGAATTAAAGTCGTACACAAATTAAATTATTTAAGTTGTAAGACAATTTAACTAAAAACAATCAATTTCAAAATGAAAAGTGGGTATAAGTATATTGGTAATATTTCTTTAAACATTAAGATTAAATAGATATAACAAAATAATCCAGGATTAATGAAATTGAAATCTTGACACATTTCAAAAACCATATGAGTTGAAATCGACTAGTAAACAAACATTGTGAAATTGTTTATCAAGTTAAGTCGGAACTATTTAAGTATTTATAATTAAATTGGTTGGCTTGAACTTGAAGACTTAAATGATTAGGCTGGTTGGTTTGAAAGATGCTTATAGACTTTCTACTCAAAGTAGGTATTACCACTGCAGAAGGGGCGGATGATTCGGGTGGAAAAAAATCCAATGAGTTTCTTTTCATATTCGTTCTAATTTCTGAGTTAATTATAGTCACCTATGATTCATTTCACATGCCTATAGCTATGGCTATGGCCATGGCTATGTGCTGGGACCATAGTACAGCTAGAGTTATCCCTTCATTTCACAACCTGGTCCAAGCCTAGAAGAGAGTGGTACAAGTTTAATTATGCTGCAGCCATAGGGAGTAGCTAGCTTCTCCATCAGTAGTAGGCTAGTAGCAAGAGATCGGAGAGGGGCGGTGGCTTTAGCCAACTCTAATTAAAAGGTCTTTTAATACCACAACCATTAACCATCCCCCCTCTCTAAGTTGAAGCTAAAGCTTAATTGTGGGCCCACTTACCTCTGGAGAATGAAATTCTTAGGGTAATTATTAATATAATTATCAGTCTGCAGTCTGCACCTACAGATACATCCAAACCAATATTTAAAATATGGCAACTTGTGATTTAGTAGTAATTATTGAAAGTGACAATAAGATGTGTATGGATGCAATTTCCCAATAGGCAGAAGATAGGCCAAGGAGGTATCTAGATGGCCTCAATTTCCCAAAGCTTTGAAGACAGCTCTTTTTGGTGGGTTAATTAGAACTTAGAAGAGTCGCAAATAATGCAGCTTATGTTGGTGTAATAGACCCGTGTAGGTGTAGGGCCTTCGGTTTTTGTTGATGTGGTAAGTACGATACAGTGCCAGTGCCTACTGTTTCTGTTTCCAGTAACTAAGTGCTGAGATCACATTTAAAAAAAAAAAAAGAAAAAAAGAAAAAATGGCCATGGCTATGTGCTGGGACCATAGTACAGCTAGAGTTATCCCTTCATTTCACAACCTGGTCCAAGCCTAGAAGAGAGTGGTACAAGTTTAATTATGATGCAGCCATAGGGAGTAGCTAGCTTCTCCATCAGTAGTAGGCTAGTAGCAAGAGATCGGAGAGGGGCGGTGGCTTTAGCCAACTCTAATTAAAAGGTCTTTTAATACCACAACCATTAACCATCCCCCCTCTCTAAGTTGAAGCTAAAGCTTAATTGTGGTCCCACTTACCTCTGGAGAATGAAATTCTTAGGGTAATTATTAATATAATTATCAGTCTACAGTCTGCACCTACAGATACATCCAAACCAATATTTAAAATATGGCAACTTGTGATTTAGTAGTAATTATCGAAAGTGACAATAAGATGTGTATGGATGCAATTTCCCAATAGGCAGAAGATAGGCCAAGGAGGTATCTAGATGGCCTCAATTTCCCAAAGCTTTGAAGACAGCTCTTTTTGGTGGGTTAATTAGAACTTAGAAGAGTCGCAAATAATGCAGCTTATGTTGGTGTAATAGACCCGTGTAGGTGTAGGGCCTTCGGTTTTTGTTGATGTGGTAAGTACGATACAGTGCCAGTGCCTACTGTTTCTGTTTCCAGTAACTAAGTGCTGAGATCACATTTAAAAAAAAAAAAAGAAAAAAAGAAAAAAAAAAAGAAAGAAAGAAGAAAGAAACAAAGTGCTGAGCCAAGCTGGGGCTAAACCTCAAAACTATAACAGGCACTCTGATGGATTAATGGACATTATACTTGCCCACTCTATCTGAAATATGATAATTGGTCTTTTTAAAAAAAAAATATATATTTATTTGTTTGTTTTTCCTATTTGGCCGAAATTGGACTTTCTATTTTTTTTTTTAATTGAAAAAATTGGTCTTTCTATTTGATTGCACTATAACAAGACAAAAGGCTCACGGGAGAGGTCTTT
Organism: Quercus suber; assembly: GCF_002906115.3. NCBI lineage: Eukaryota > Viridiplantae > Streptophyta > Magnoliopsida > Fagales > Fagaceae > Quercus > Quercus suber. The sequence goes on from NW_027069660.1 coordinate 590,568, forward strand.
TTTTGTTTTTTTTTTTTTGTTTTTTTAAACTGGTAGCCTAGAAGATTATAATGTCTAATTTGAAACCCTTAATTTATAAGATTANTAGCTTTTCACTAGATCTTTTTTTTTTTTTAATTATTAATTAGTGAAATATCTTTTCATCAAATAAGAGATCTAATGTTTGAACTCAGTCTATATTAAAAACCAATTAGTGTTTTGACCTATAATAAACCAATTATTATGAAGTGAATACCATGAGTTTAAATTATATTACATTTATAAAATAAAATAAAATAGAGAAACAGAGGAGTAAAGAAGTGAAGAAGTAGCAGCACTAGGAGGTTCACCAAACTGCTCAAATCGCACAATCACACTCAAACCGACCAAAATTGCTCACAAATAAACCGACCAAAATTGCTCACAAATAGAATAACTGCACTGCATTCATGTATATTTATTTATTTATTTTCTATTATATATATATATATATATATTTAATAATTTAATATTATATGAAGTAAGTGGCCAGCCCAATATTAGTGTATCCTCTCACTCTCATTAAGCATGAACAGCAATGTATATAGTACATTGTTACAGACCTTATGGCTCTTGCTTGTTAAACATTTTTGTGTATAGATTATATTTTTTTTACATGTATAATTGTGTATGGTTTACCGACAAGGGTTATTCTTTTGTTTTACATATATTTATGATACTTTTATTTACTGTCAATCTGTCATGATTTTTTTTTCATGTATACATTTGTGTTACTTTTTTTGCTCTACACAGGTTATATGTTTTTTTTTTTAACTTACGGTTATATTTTCGGCATTGTTATTAATAGTAAACCAGTAATTTGGCCATGACATTTTAAAAAATATATGGGGTGTTTGGTAAGGTATTTTAATCAACGGTTTTCTGTATTTAAACAGCATTACATATATTTTCACACACTTTCATCCACATGTGTTCTTCCAAAAAATACAAATAACTTTACTAGAATAACATTACCAGACGCTCCCTATACTAACCCAAAACCGACCAAACTGCATCTTGTACACCACACTACATCGCAAATATGATCGCAAAATTTAGGTATGGTGTGGTGATAGTTTTTGCTAAACTACACTACAAAGTGTGGTGCTAAAATAACTCAAAACCGCACTGTGAACACCCCTAAGATCATGATCGATAACATGGCAACAATCGGCAACGTGGTGGTAAATGGCAGACAATACTGACTGCTTATTGGCGTATTTTATTTTTCCTTTTTTTTGTTTGGTATGTCCTGAACATTCCAGTATTTAGAGCAGTACGATTCAATGGGATTTCTGTACTGGATGAATAACCGATAAGATAGATATGCCTTATTGGCCTGAACAGTATATATAATATCGACTCCACTAATGTATTTAGAATTGTCCTTAAGCATGATATGAAATACAAATATTCATTAGGTGTCCAGGAAGTTATCTTAGAGGGCGATACGTCGATTGTGATCCAAGCACTCAAACAGAGGACTGCTAGTGATGCTATGTATAGCAATTTGATTGATGATATCCTTGCCCAGGCTTCCCATCTATCTTTCTTTGATTTCTGTTATGTTAAGCGTAATTGTAATAAGGTAGCTGATGCTTTGGTTAAAAAAAAGCTAATAAAACTGGTCCGGAGCTTCAGGTTTGGACAGAGGTGTTACCGGATGATATTGCTCCTCTGGCTCTATTTGATGTCGATTGAGTTTTTTAGTTTTTGTTATCCAATAAATGCCCAGGCTTATAGTCTGGTTTCTCCCAAAAAAAAAAAAAAATTCATTACCCATTTATGACAAAACATTTAAGCATGCGTATGAAATTATTCTTCCTCGGAAATTATTCAAGACACATCCCTTGTGGCTTTTCAATAATTGGTCGTTTTTCGATGAACCTAATTATGCTTAAAAACTGCAAAGGTTGGAACGACGTACTCAATTTCAAATTGATTTATTTTTTAATTTAACCAAGCCTATCTGTTTTAGTTATGCTCTACCATATTTTTTTGATAACTTGATCATCAAAGAGTTGTCGATTGAACTATAAGATTCTAGACTACACTACTATATTTAAAGAATAATATTAAATCTGTAAAAAAACTAATAAAAAGAAACCATATTTGCTATGTTTTTTTTTTTTCAAAAAATAATATTATTTTATTATTAATTATTAAAAATATGTTATGGTAAAATTATTGGAAAAATTCCTCTCTTTAAAAATTGATTTTGAAAATTCTAAACGGAAACTATGTTTTGAAAACACAACTTTAGTGTAAACACATTTTACACTGAAATTATTAATTGTGTTTTGAAAACATGATTTCAATTTAAATTTGAAATTTTAATACTTAAAGTCGTATTTTCAAAACATATTTTGAAAGTAATATATTTTTCAAAATAATTTCCCAGAACACAATTGTAGGGGGAAAAGCCCAATCTAACGTAGTGAGCCTAGGACCCTATTTGAGGATTACTGTGTGTCCGAAAAGAAGGAACCGGTTGAGGTAAAGTCCATCTGGAAGAAGGATACCTGGAGACGAAGGAGGGGTACAATCCGAAGAGGTCACCAGCAGTCCGAAGGGGTCCTACTCCTCGGATACGAATAGTATTGATTAATCAAATGTGTGGAAGGTCTGAATGGTCTTCCTAGCAACCCCAATGATCAAGATAAGCTTTGAGTATATTTGGAGACGATAAGAACGAAGAAATATCTAAAGGAAAAGCTGCTACCACCATATTAAATGCGCTGCAACAACTTTTCTGGCTGTATTTATGTGGAGAAGACCTTTGAACAGTGTAATCTCAGCTACCGCCACTTACAAAAAGTTAAAGAAGATACATGACATGACATACACTCAAGTAGGTACCCAGATGAAGAACAAGTGGACGATGGAGATAAGGGAGAAGGATACTATATAAAGAAGGAGGGCTCCTAAGAAAGGAGGGTGGAGAAAAGAAAAAAAGAAAGGTTTTACTGTAGCTCTAAGAATTGTAACCTGTATTTAATCTATTATAAGTCTCTTCGGACTTCAGCTTATTTGATCTTTACGTGTATTTTTATGCTAGTTCATACTTGGACGTTGTGATCAACCGTTGTGAGCTCCACAGTCAACCTAGCTCTATTATCCACACTCTACAAATTTATTATTTTAGGCTTGAGCCACAAATCTTAACCCTACAACAATTTTTAATAAGTATAATGAAATAATATTATTTTTCCCAAAGAAAAAAAAATCCATATCTACCAAGTGCCAATTGCCAATTGCCAAATCAAGTTTCTAAAGGTAAGATAAATAAACCTCTTGGACTATTTAACCTTAATTAGAAAGAAGAATATCGTGATGGGTCACCTACTTTTCATGGTTTGGTACAATGATCAACTAAGTCTTTTAGGAGTTAAAATTATGAAATTTGACCACTAAATCTTAGCATAAGAACTTTACGAGCCTGCCATTGGGCTTAGAGATCTGTGGCAGTAAGACCAACGAAATGAAAGAAATGAAGGTCAAGTTCAGGAGAGGTTTTTTTTGGTAGAGAATACTAAGTATTTTTAACATACACAAGGGGAGAATGTCTTAAATAAACTTACAGTGATGGAGTATATTCAAAAAGGCTTAATTATTGGATATATATACAGTACAGACTTTAAACCTCTTTAACTCACACTCATTTTTTAATGTGGGATTAACCCATTATTTTTTCTTTTGAGAATACTAATTATTTTTAACACATAGAAGGGGAGATGAGAGAAGGTATTAAAAAAACTTACATTGGTCTATATCCAAAGAGCCTAATTATTAGATACATAGCACAGACTTTAAACCTCTTTAACCCACACTTATTTTTTAATGTGGGATTAACCTATTATTTTTTTTAGAATACTAAGTATTTTTAATACACACACGGAGAGATGAAAATTTTCATAAGTGTTTAATACCAGGTTCAGTGAGCCCTATAGTGGCGTTTTTATGCCCTATACTGACGTTTTAAAGCCCTATAGTGGCGTTTTTCTGTTAAATTTTTTTATAACTCCATTTTTAAGCCCTCTAGTGACGTTTTTGAGTCCTATAGCGGCGTTTTCTGAACTCGAGTTTTTAAAACTCGATTTTCACTTGGATTTTTTTTACAAATCATGCCTCAAAAACTTGATTTTTATCATGGAACTCGAGTTTTAAACACTCGAAATGCTAGTTTTCAAAATTTTTTTGCAACGTGACAACTAACTAAATTTTTTAATATTTATTGTTATTTAGAAAAAAAATTCCATCCTGCATGGTCTGCTTAGTAAGAAAACAAAGAAAGGTCAAGAGTACCACTCTGTTTAGGTGTAACCGCTTTGCGATGAGCACTTGAACAATCGTCTCTGCCAATCTAACCACACTTGGAAACCACGCAAAAGAGCTGAGCAACAAAATGACCCGTTACTATCAGACTCTTTTCTTCAAGTTCAACTAAACCTTGGTCCTCTTATTAAAGATAGTATTAGAAAAGTTAAAGACTCCGTCAAACAAAATGGTTTTCAAGAAGCTGGTGTGCTTTATCTATAATCATCTTATTGGTAATGGTGATCATCTAAGAGCGCAACCAACGTTCTGGGAAGCTCCTTCACTTCTTCATCACAAGGTGAGCTTGGATGAGATTGAGGTTGAGGTCGAGGTCGAGGTCGAGGGTGAGGTGTGTTGCGTGTGTCTGTCAAGATTAAAGAAGGGACAGGAGGAAACGCGTATTCTTCCTTGCCTGCATGAGTTTCACAAGATTTGTGTTGATAGGTGGTTCAATCATGTGTGCCGGAAAACCTGCCCGGTATGTCGGTTTTCCATGGGAGGAGAGGACAAGTTTCATACACAGCAAGTGCTCACTGATGAGATGGTCATATGGTTTTCTTCTTTTCATGTAGCTGGTTTCTAATAAGCTGTAAATCGCAGTTTCATACTCTTCGGCCAGGATGTCGCCCGCTATATATAGACTGGCGTTGATCTTTGACGGCGCTGGCGTGGCTGGGGTGGAGGAGAGAGTAGGCGATGAGGATTGAGGCTGAGGTGCTAGCTACATTGTGCCTTTCTTTTTTTTCTTTCTTTTTTTTCCAATTTCACTAACTTTTTAAAGTGTTAATATCAAGAGGTTTATTGGTGTTTCTAATGAAAACATTCATGATTTGAATCCTCAACTCCAATTATAGATTTTATATTTTCCTTCGAAAACAAAAAAAAGAAACAAACAATGAAACAATCTATCTACTTCTTTTGAAAGTTTGTAAGTTAATAAGAAGCAATATATCATCTTTTCTTGAGTATGAAAGGTACTATTTAATTGATATAACAGATAATCCAGGAATGAAATTTAACTCTTGACACATTCCAAAAACCACATGAGTTGAAATCGACTAAGTAAACAAATATTTTGAAGTTGTTTATCGAGTTAAGTCCCTACTGTTTATAATTTAATTGGTTTGTTTGAACTTGAAGTCTTAAAGAATTAGCTAGGCTGATTTGTTTGAAGATGCTTCCAGACTTTACACTCAAAGTAAAAGATGTGGATGTTTCAGCTGGATGTTCCAGTGAATTGTATGTTCGTTCTAACTTCTAAGTTAGTCACCTATGATTCATTTCACGTACCGATCAAATCTCCACTAATTGAGATATAATGCATTTGTTAATTGGTTTTTAATGCGTATCATGATATATATATATCATCCTAGGAGCGTTGCAACCACCTAAAGGTGCGAAAACTAAGAAGGTATAAGTTAATTAGAGTAATTTATTATGGGAGAGCAATTGAACTGAGGAAGTTGAAGAGTTGAGAGAAAAGAAACCAAGGAATTAACGTGTGGTGGGATTAATTATTCATTGCTGTGTACCCATTGAAGAAGGGATACCCCGTAAAATATAAATAAATAAAAGCACCAGTACCATCAAAGCTAAAAGGGAAAAAAAGTTTAACGGTGATCATAGCAGGTTGACTACCTTAATAAAATCAATGGCAAATAATCTTCACCTGTAAAAGTATTATATACTAATTTGATATGTCCATACATTGTGATTTACAAGTATAAACATGATAATAAGTTGTGTCTCTTCTACTTACTTTGGATTTTGTGAATCAATAACATGCTTGCATGTGTAGATTCTGAACAAGATCTCATTTTACATAGTTACCCATTTGATGAATCAATGATTATACATAGTACTAGTTTGACTTCACATGAGTAACTGTGTATATATGCAATGTATTTGTGAATTGTAACATGTGTGGATAATTCTTAATGATTTATGAATTCAAGCATGTTATTGTGTCTGTTCATATGAATCTTGCTATTATTTGTATGTTCTATGATTTTTTTCCCTCTCTCTATGTGTAGATTTGCATTTATTTTGAAGTAACACTCTTGGTGCAATGGTCATTCCACAGGTATATGTGCTTGTGAGGTGTGGGGGGAAAGTGTCAGGGTTCAAGTCTCCAAGAAAGAGTTTCACACATATATACACTTAGATTAGGTTAGAGTAGAAATTTTATCTTGTAAAAAAAAAAAAAAAAAAAAAAAATGGAGGTTGCATTAATGATAAAGATACCTGAGGTGATGAAGGTTGATGAATGGGCTCTTCTTGACAGATAGGTACTAGGAGTTATCAGGTTAACTCTGTCTAGGTATGTTGCACATAATGTTGTAAAGGAGAAGACCATAGCAGATCTGATGAAGACTTTGTCTGGTATGTATGAAAAGCTGTTAGCAAATAACAAGGTGCATCTAATGAAGAAACTGTTCAATTTGAAGATAGTAGAGAATGCATTAGTAGCATAACATCTGAATGAATTTAACACTATCACAAATCAATTGTCGTATGTAGAAATTGATTTAGATAATGAGATTTGTGCTCTGATCGTCTTGGCTTCTTTGCCAAATAGTTGGGAGGTAATGAGGATGGCAGTAAGTAATTCTACAGGAAAGGAAAAGCTCAAGTACAATGATATACGAGATTTAATTCTAGCTGAGGAGATTCGCAGAAGACATGCTAGTGAAACCTTAAGATTTGGTTCTACTCTAAACCTTGAGACAAGAGGCAGAGGTAATAACAGAAATTCAAATCGGGGTAGATCAAAATCTAGAAATTCTAATCAGAACAGAAGTAAATTTAGATCAGGCCAACAAGTACAATGTTGAAATTGTGGGAAAACAGGTCACTTTAGGAACCAATGCAAAAGTCCTAAGAAGAAGAATGAAGATGATTCTGCTAATGCTGTAACAGAACAGGTATAGGATGCATTACTTCTTGCATCAGACAGTCCACTTGATGATTGAGTTTTGGACTCAGGAGCTTCGTTTCATACCATTCCACATCGAGAAATCATACAGAATTATGTTGCAGGTGATTTTGGTAAGGTGTATTTGGCTGATGGTTCAGTCTTGGATGTTGTGGGTATGGGAGACGTCCGGATATTGTTGCCCAATGGATCTGTTTGGTTACTGGAGAAGGTTCGACATATTCCTGACCTGAGTAGAAATCTGATTTCTGTTGGACAACTTGTTGATGAAGGGCATGCAATGCTATTTGTTGGTGGTACTTGGAAGGTTACAAATGGAGCTAGGGTATTGGCTCGTGGAAAGAAAACTGGTACTTTATATATGACCTCAAGTCCAAGGGACATAATTGCAATTGCTGATGTAAGTACTGATACAAGCCTATGGCACCGTAGACTTGGTCACATGAATGAGAAAGGGATGAAGATGCTGCTATCAAAAGGAAAACTACCAGAATTGAAGTTCATTGATTTTGACATGTGTGAAAGCTGCATCTTAGGAAAGCAGAAAAATGTGAGCTTTTTGAAAACTGGCAGGACACTGAAGGCTGAAAAATTGGAGTTAGTGCACACTGATTTGTGGGGGCCTTCTCCGGTTGCATTCCTTGGAGATTCAAGGTATTACATCTGATGATGAACAAAATCAGTAGGCTGAACAACTCGGCTTCGATAGGCTCTGAGTGGTAGCGAAGGCCTGAAAAACGAACACGCTATCAGAGGAGACAGGGGTGGACCGGCCTAAGACCCTCCGATGGCTAAGTTAGTATCTTCCTCACCAGTGAAATTCTCACTGTATTATCGTAATCTCAGAATAGTTTTCCTACTTGTGCCTGATTCAGACCGGCCCTTATACAGGGAACCTCGAGCAGTTATTTGGTTTGATAACTTCTCCAAGATTCGTGGAAGTCCGAAATTACGGAAATAACTTCCCCAACGGCTATAGAAGTAGTAACTGCTGATGGAAGTTACATACTTAGGAGAAATTGCTGGCGATGAACACGGGTTGATTAACCGCTCCAGAATTCCAGAATTTTACCAAGTGTCACAGGGTCGTCCATGTGCTCTGCCCATAGACGAGTCTGTATACATATTGATGTTGTGTGGTCGTCCATGAGTTTTGCACTTGGACGACTCTTCTGACCTAATTCTGAGGTTTATTCAATTGATCAATACTCAAGGAAGACCCCTCTGGATGGACTATAGAGGTCTGGCTATTTGGCAATCTGATAATCATGGACGACCCCTCTGGACGAACCATAGAGGTCTGGCCATTTGGCTAACTGATGACCATGGACGACTCTTCTGGACGAACCATAGATGTAATTTTTGCCATCCCATCAACATCACTTTCATTGATGATTCAAGCAGAAAGGTATGTGTTTATTTTCTGAAGAATAAATCTGATGTATTTGAAACTTTTAAGAAGTGGAAGGCCATGGTTGAGATAGAAACAGGTTTGAAAGTAAAATGTTTGAGGTCAGATGATGGAGGAGAGTATATAGATGGAGGGTTCAGTGAGTATTGTGTTGCACAGGGAATTAGGATGGAGAAGACTATTCCTGGGATACCACAGCAGAATGGTGTGGCTGAGCACATGAACAGAACTCTCAATGAGTGTGCTAGGAGTATGAGGTTGCATGCTGAACTACCAAAAACTTTTTGGCCTGATGCTGTTAGCACTGCAGCTTACCTGATAAACCGAGCACCATCAGTTCCCATGGAGTTCAGACTTTTTGAGGAGGTTTGGAGCGGTAAAGAGGTAAAGTTTTCACATTTAAAAGTTTTTGGCTGTGTTTCTTATGTTCATATTGATTCTGATGCTCGTAGTAAACTTGATACAAAGTCTAAAATATGTTTTTTCATTGGCTATGGTGATGAGAAATTTGGCTATAGGTTTTAGGATGAACAAAACAGGAAAATCATCAGAAGTAGAAATGTGATATTTAATGAATATGTTATGTACAAGGACAGGTCAACTGTAGCGTCAGATGTTACAGAGAAAGATCAAAAGAAATCTGAGTTTGTTAACTTAGATGGATTGACTGAAAGTACTATCCAGAAAAGGGGTGAAGAAGATAAGGAGAATGTAGATTCACAGGTAGATCAGAGTACACTTGTAGCTGAAGTTCATAGATCTTCCAGGAACATTAGAGCTCCACAGCGTTATTCACTCGCTTTAAATTATCTCTTATTGACTGATGGTGGTGAGCTAGAGTGTTATGATGAAGCCTTGCAAGACGAGAATTCAAGCAAGTAGGAGTTAGCCATGAAGGATGACATGGATTCCTTGTTGGGGAATTAGACATGGAAACTGATTGAATTGCCAGTAGGAAAGAAGGCTTTGCACAACAAGTGGGTATACAGAATAAATAATAAGCATGATGATAGCAAACGTTACAAGGCCAGATTAGTTATTAAAGGGTTTCAACAGAAGGAGGGCATTGACTACACAAAGATATTTTCTCCAATTATGAAGATGTCAACAATTAGAGTGGTGCTGGAAATGGTGGCTGCAGAAAACTTACATCTTGAGCAGTTAGATGTGAAGACGACATTCCTTTATGGTGACTTGGAGGAAGACCTTTACACGATTCAGTCAGAAGGGTTCATTGTTCAGGGACAAGAGAATCTAGCCTGCAAACTGAGAAAGAGCTTGTATGGCCTAAAACAAGCTCCTAGACAGTGGTACAAGAAATTTGACAGCTTTATGCATAGAATTGGGTTCAAGAGATGTGAAGTTGATCACTGTTGCTATGTTAAGTTTTTTGACAATTCTTACATCATATTATTATTGTATGTGGATGATATGCTTATTGCAGGGTCTTGCATTAAGGAGATTAATAATTTGAAGAAGCAATTGTCAAAACAGTTTGCAATGAAGGATTTGGGAGCTGCAAAGCAAATCCTTGGTAGGAGAATCATTAAAGACAAGACTAATGGTACATTGAAGCTTTTACATTCAGAGTATGTGAAGAAAGTTCTCAGCAGGTTCAACATGAATGAAGCTAAACCAGTGAGCACACCCTTGGGTAGTCATTTCAAATTAAGCAAAGAACAATCACTGAAGATAGAAGAAGAAAGGGACCATATGAGCAAGGTGCCCTATGCCTCAGCTATTGGCAGCTGATGTATGCTATGGTGTGTACAAGGCTAGACATTGCACATGCAGTGAGAGTTGTGAGCAGATTTATGAGTAGGCCTGGAAAGCAGCATTGGAAGGCAGTCAAGTGGATTCTGAGATTTCTGAAGGGTTGATCAGATACATGTCTTTGCTTCACCGGTGCAAGTTTGAAACTGCAGGGTTATGTTGATGCTGATTTTGCTGGCGACATTGATAGTAGAAAGAGTACTACTGGGTTTGTATTTACTTTGGGTGGTACAACTATATCATGGGCTTCAAATTTGCAAAAGATTGTTACTTTGTCTACTACAGAAGTTGAGTATGTTGCAGCAACTAAAACTGGAAAGGAGATGATTTGGCTACATGGTTTCTTAGATGAATTGGGAAAGAAGTAGGAGATGAGCATTCTACACAGTGACAGTCATAGTGCAATTTTTCTTGCTAAAAATTTGGCTTTTCATTCAAAGTCGAAACATATATATTCGCGTAAAATAATCTGCAAGCGCACATAATCGTAACAAGTAGTAAAGTGTTTTTAGAAAACGAATGTCGAACCCACAGGGATTAACTATGTTATTGAATACCGAAATTCACTAAATTAAGTACTATTTGGAAAATCAAAAATAGATGGAACGTTCTACTATCTGAATTAAATTAAACTATTTAATAAAAATAAATCTATGAATAAAAAATTAACAAAGTGTAAAACTCTAAAAGTGTAAAAAATATGATAAGAATGGATCTAAAGCAATTGATTTCACCTAACAAATCCCACACAATTTATCCTTCCTAATTATTAAATTCTAATAATCTCCCGTTGATGATTAAAAATTCCTTAAGTATTCAATATCTTCTCTCGAATAATATCAAAAATGTCTTCAACTAACAATTCCATATCTCTATGTGAATTTAATTAATTGGAGACTCATTACGTACTTT